>NW_022991443.1:2510391-2777891 GCF_902827175.1 Gymnodraco acuticeps | reverse complement strand
TGTGTGTGTGTGTGTATGTGTATGTGCGTGCGTGCGTGTGTGACAGCTTGACTGCCTACAGCTGTCTCCCAACTATGTCTATATTTGTGTTGTTGCTCCGCTGGTGCATACTTGAGTGTGTTCAAGTGTAAATGGTAGTGTGTGTGGCTGTCGACAAGTCTAAGAACCAGTCTCTGCTGGGTATGTGTGTGTCTGTGTGTGTAACAAGGGTAGCGAGATGTAGATGACCCTCTTAAGTGGGAACATTTAGCTGGCCTTCACATCTCGGAGGGTTAAGTGAGGACACCTAAATCATCCACGTGTTTCTTGTAATATTTATGTCCCCCTTTATGAAAGCCTTCCTCAAAAGAAGGATGAAATGATGTTCTCATCTTCTACAGAATAGACATCCACGCTAAGAAACTCCCAAATGATCTGTCACGTTATGTACAGGGGAGTACTTTGTGTTCTTCTCCCCATTTTCTTCATACTGACATGTGGAGATTTTGCAGAAACGCAATGGGTGTTAATGTGTCGGGAGAGAGCAAATGTAGGATGTATTTATGCAAAGTAAGTCAAACTGATTGATGAGTTATTCCTTGATGACTGAACGATGAACTTTTAACGAGCACCATTATCACCATTTAATGCCACATCAGCACACTTACTGTATACTGATTTTTACAGTCTGCAATCAGAAGGACTGAACACTGGGACAATGGCAATGCATAAGCCATATATTATCACTTACAATGAAATGTACTTGTTTTAATGCTTGAATTTCAGATTCTGCACAAACAGTTCTTCATTTTAAGAAGCTAGACATTACCAAGAATTAGCGTGTTGTTGAAATGTTAGAAATGCACAATAGTAATAGAAGAATCAGAAATGTAAAGTACAAGGATGTCATTTTTCTTTTTGGTGTCTTATCAAATTCAAATAGAGCTTTTGTTTAGGGTCATGCTAAACATCTGGAGAAAATCTATGTTTTGACAAAAAGTGATCACAGGAAACAATGTTGCCAAACGCTATATTTGGCGGCCTTTTGGTCCTCTCAGAGAGATTTATGAACGTGGTGCGAGCTCGTTCAAGAGGAATCCTAGTAAGCGATTGCATCCTGCTCTGCTTCAAATAAACAAGTGCCTTAGGTCTGCATGCCAATAATAAAGCTATTTACATAACTCACACACAGGTCACAACGCACACACACACAGATTAACATTCCTCGTTTGTCTGTCATCTTTAGCTCAACTTGGTGTTGCATTTGGCCTGAAGCCGGACGTTTAGAAGGACTCATCCATTACACCCAGGTAATAAATGAATGTCTGTCAGAGAGAGGAGACACCAGGTGTACTGTGCAGTTTGACACATGACAGACAATGCTCCTCCTGCACCGACTTCAAAGGCACAATCTAAGAGTCACCACTCAGTCACTGCTCGGCAATCTGGTGTTACTCCAGTCAACAAACATATCTCTATTATCAGTTCGGAACAATCCTCAAGGGAAAATACAATGAGACATTTTGGTTCTCGTTTGTTGAGAGTGAACAGAAGAAGTGGTTGAACATTAGCCTTGAAGGTAACGTTACTACACAGACAGGGAAATGAGCACCATGTCTGATTGACAAGTGAACTATTGGATTGGTTACAAACAGATGGCATTCACTGTTTGGCCCGTGGACACTTCAGCAGTGTCAAAAAGGAGGCGGTCTTCTGTGTCTGAAGTGATCTGCAAAGCCTCTTTCACACATGCACTGCATCTCTGAAAACATTTTTAAGAGATGTGAGAGTGCACATGTCCAAAGCATTCAGGCCAGATACTAAACTGACAATACCCTGTTAGCGAAATGAGTGAAATGTCCGTGTATGGGCACATTGTTGGGAACATTCTAATGTTTCTAGGCTTGGTGGACCTAGAGGAAAACAAGCATCAGTGAGTGAAGGAGATTGGTTATTTACAAGGCAGTAAGAGCGTCTGATTGATGAGACGACCGGACTAAGGATCTGTCTGTAAGTAACCAAAGTTGTCAATTCAAACGCAAGAGATACACTTATTATAAACAACATGTTGACTAAACTTTACCACTTTTTTTACTTTAACCAAATCCCACTTTTTTCCATAACATAACCATGTTGTTTCAAGTAAAGAGAGAAGTAGTTTATTTCTGTATGCATGCAACAAGCAGCGAATTGACAGCAGGAAAATGTTTTCATTAAAATTATAAGAAACATTGTGTGACGGTATATTGACTCATGCACCACACCTCGCTTCAACCAAACATCATTTGCATTACGTTTCCAGTATTTTCCACATTACACATTAAAAATACACTTGCTTAAAATGTATGTGCTTAGTCAAACTCCCGATTTACTTTCTCTCAGGTCTCAAAACATTTTTATAATCACTGCAGTGTCGCACTTTACCTGAACACCAACACACACTTCTGCTTTTAACATCAAACACATTCTCCACATTTCCAAACACAGATAAAGCCACTCAACGCAAAGGCAGCTCACTGAAAGGGATGCTCCCCCCCTTTATGTTGTATAACACACACTCAAACACACGGGATACTCACACTGATACTTGAAAACACAATGCTGGATTGCACAGAAAAATGCCACACAATGATTCAGTGTTCATTGCTTAAGCTCTTCACAAATATGTTTTGCAAAGCTGAAAGGGAAAAGATTTCCAATGAGCTGAATGATCTCGCTGTTATCAGTGGTGAAAACAGTGAGTCATGAAAACAGTGGTGACTTGGTGACTGATACACTGATAGCCTGTGTGAGTGGAGGAGAGATTGGTAGCTACAAAGACTACAATCAGCAGCACAGGCCTTTCTGCTGATAACAACCAGAGCAGCTAGGTCTTAGCCTAGCCTAGCACAAGCTCATATTAAAACATTGGTCAAGTTGAACACAACTTTGGTTATAAATTGTGCTATGAAACAAAGACAAGTTCCCCATTTCCCTTTCAGTTCAATAAACTGGTTTCAAATATTTAAAAAATTGAATTTAATAAATGCAAAAGAGAAATCACTAACAGTAAAGACCTGCACCTTGACTTCCCCGATCAAAAAGGGGCAAGAAACTCCAATAACTTATGATGTATTCGCTGTAGAGTATGACCTTATCACATGGCGATTGTGTTTATAGGGACAACACATTCTCAGACAACGGAAAAACAATGTTGGTTCCTCTTGCAATTGCAAAACATGAATGATCTCAAGTGTTGATGTAGAATGAATCAACATTAGTCTTTGATCTGCCTCTGTTACTTACTTCCTGTTGTTATTTTAATCTACATTTCATATATATAAACATACACACTGGGAATCTATCTCTGTACTCTCTGCTTTTTTTTCAACTGTTCTCATCTTATTTTTCATTCCTTGGTAAAAGTTAACGTGTTCCAGGAAGGAAGCTTCATGAATATGCACAGTCACACTCGGCTGTCTGCACGGACAACAAAGGCAGAAGACATTAACATTCCTGCACATGCTCTGCACTCTGGTCAGGGGTGAAAACACACACACACACACACACACACACACACACAAGATGTGAAGGGCTTTGAGCAGAAATAACATTATCTGCATTTAGGAAGGCTTAAAGTAGCTGGAAAATCAATAGTTACCTTGCCAAGGCAGATATGTTTTGGCTCGGTTTTTTCTATTTGTCTGTCCGTCAGCGGAAAAGCTAATGGCCCAATGTTCATGAATCTAAGTGGAAGGATGTAGCATGGGCCAAGGAAAAAAAACAATTTTGGAGAACATCAGAAATTGAAGGCCAATTTAGGGTGTGAATTGGCTTGGTGGAGGTCTGTGGTCGAGTGCCATTCTAGTTTTGATTTGTAACAGAGTTTAAACACTATTCACAATTTTCTTTTGATTCAGCGACAGGTTGGTAAACAGCTAGCTATTGCTAAATGATTTATCAGTTATACCTGAAATGTGATTATTTGGTGTGTCTTCGTAGATGATAGCAAACTACATTTCTTTGAGTTTTTGGACTGTTGCTCGGATAAATCAAGTCGTTTTCAATCTGAATGTCTTTTTCATGTGAGAGTTAGCTTATAGTAACATAAATAACACTTTCCCAGACTTCACAACAACCATAACTCAGCACATGAGTTGTAATGGCCTGGGGCCCTGTTCACTATGTTTCCTTGTTCAATGAGTTGTTACCCGTGACATAACTCTAAGAAAACCAAGGTATTGTTAAGGTTTTCTAAGAATTTACATTTCTGTGAAATCCTTAGCCATTATGAACTTTTAAGAGGCTTGATAGGTTCTTAAGCAGAAGAGAAAATGGTTTGCGCTCTGGTTTATGGTAGACCAACACCACTTACTATATATATCAGACGGAGCGTGTTTTAGCAGCTTAGGGCAACTTTTAAGTAAATGTTTTCAATATGAGTAAAGAATTCAACCCCAGCGTTTGCTTCCTGATCGCTTCTCATTTTCTTTTCAATGCCTTGTGTATTTGCAGGAGCACGCTAAACACCTCGAGTTGAAAAACTTCAGCTAAGAGTCTCAAAGTGTTTTTTTCTGATTGTGTAATCGGATAAATTAAGAGGCTGTTGATGTTTCCCAGAGCTATGACTTGACAGAAGTTACAATGATATGAACAGAAAACAGTAGCATTAGGTTGGTTCTTGAGATTTCAGGTAAGTTGTTTTCACCATATTAAATGGTTCTATTAATGGTACTATTTGGTAGTGAACAGTTCATGTTTGAAGCTGATGATAGTTCTGTTTTACAGTGAGCTCATGTGGCATACATTAGTTAGAAATATCATACATTAAATATAATGTAACACATGATAATAAGTGAAATGACCACATCAACATATCTGAATATGATAAAGAAGAATACCAAACATGCATAAATCGTGCTATCTATTATACTACCTCCTTGTGATATTGAACATATTCCACCCTTTTGCATAGTTCACTATTCCCTCATATTTCCAGCTTTCTGCAGTAGTGTTGTCTGTTTTCTGCAAAGTGGTGTGCACACACCCAGACAGACACAAAGACAGGCAGACAATAAATAATGAAATACACATGCATGGTGTCTCTCCTCCTTCACGTCACCTGGCTGTTGAGATCAGCTTGAATCTGCAAACATCACTGGATGCAATTCCCCATCAACACACTCACAGTATAATCTAAAGGCAGGGTCCCATTAGGCGCATTCACACTGCGGTACTTTTCCCACAAAGGTTCATGTGAACTTAGTTCATGTGAACTCTTTTATCGCGTTCACACCAAAAAGAGCCGGTACTAAAATGAGTTCATGTGAACCTTTTTACCCCCACGAAAGTCCCTGCTAGAGAGCAGGGACTTTCGTGCGGCTCTCTTGTGAGAAAAGAGCTATATTTCTGATTGGCTGGGCGGATTGCAAACCACGCCCCGTAAAACTCCCAAAAAGTTTTGTGAAGCCGCCATTTTATTATCCTCGCATTAGCATTATTAGCATTAGCATTAGCCCAGCGCAGAAACGCAGAGAGACTAATTTATGGCAACACAAAATAAAACATGGGAGCGGTGGAGATGAGGAGGTGTCGGCGTTCTGGCGATTTACTCGGAAGGCTTCAGTAGAAGCTGCTGGGAGTCCCAGCAGCTTCTACTGAAGCCAGTCCCTAACTCCGGGGACTTCCGGCCGGGGACTTTGGGCGGCAGTATACGCCGTGAAGTGGTTTGCGGCCTGCCAGTAAACCCAAAGCAGAAGAAGAACAAGTGACGTCAGCGGCTTCATTTGCCTAATCCACCCCCAGGGACTTTTTCCAGTGTGAACGCGATCTGTACTTAGTTCATGCGAACTAAAGAGTTCACATGAACTAAGTTCACATGAACCTTGTGGGAAAAGTACCGCAGTGTGAATGCGCCTATAGAGACAAGACAGGATCTTATTGCCTCTGTGCCAACGACAAGCTATCTGATCCGAGGTTAGTGTCAGTAACCTCAGTGCTCTGGAGTGAATGTGAGCCGTCCATTACTCTCTGCGAGGTGTCTGGTTGGAAAACTTGTGATTGAAGCTAGACTGATATATAGGGCAGGCTTTAAATTAGATATCATTATATCAATGTAAGCATTCAAGCATGCATAATACCAGATGAGCATTCCTGACAGAGCTTGATGCTTAAAATAGAAAAACTAAGCTTCATAAATGATTCAAATTGAATTTTAATTTAAAAGATGTTTTCTTTCTATTTAGGCACCCACCATGTTCCCGTCACTGAATGAATAAGGTTTGGTCAGAATATCAATCATGAGTTACTCAACATTGCGGGCTCACATAGTTTAGTGGAATTAAGCTATCCAAAAAAATCGGATTGAATACAGTGTATATAACCTGAGACTCAAAATGCTGTTTTAGATCCATGCAGGTTTTCTAAAAGATTTTCAAAATGTTTCCATGACTTTTCGAGGACCGATTATCAAAATGACCATGACCATTTGCATCATATAATTACACATCAGAACGGCATGGTATATTGTATTTCAAATCCTAACTGTTTAAAACATATCCTGCAAACTTCTCACATTTCTTATAGTCAGTTATGTTCCTATGTATTTAAAATACTGTAAACTAAAAGCAGATTCCCTTTATTATCAAGAACCGAGTATCAAGCATAAGCTAAATTTAATCTGGTTATACTTCCAGTGTACAATTAGTGCACTTGATTACAAACTCATTTAGAATGAAAATCTGAGAAGCAATGCAGCACCACAAGTAGCCTACATAATGCATAATATTAAACATTTACTCAAATGTAATAACCACTTGCTCTACATTATTTAACATTTCAGATTAAAACCCCAAGTGAGATAACTGTAACAATTATTTATATTAAGCATAACAGAATTCCATGACATTTATTGGCCTGGAATATGAGTTTTAAAAATTCAATGACTCTCCCAAGCTTTCCATGACCGTGGGAACTTTTGTCCAAGGTTTCTGGTTCGAGCAGTGGGTGAAAATTAAAGCCCACCCCCCCCCAATGCCACAGGAATAAATCCTTAGGAAAACTGGATTACGTGTGTCACTGTCTACGTGATGGTCCTGTGTGTGTGAGAGAGCCAGAGAGCGAGTTGGATGCAGACTGCAGCTGGAGGCCAACAGCACACCAATTACCCAGCTGACCACAGCAAGGAGCCTGTAGCTCAAAGGTTAACGCAACATAAATTGATTTGACACACTACTAAAATGTTAAGGACAATGTTACCTCAGGCCACACCGCATACACTTACACACAAGCCTCTGTGTCCCAGTTATACGTGCAGAGAGACAGAAAAAGACACACATACACACAAACAGTGCCATGGGCCCCCTTGGAGCGCATTATATTACATTACCCCTGACATATCAAGTGATTTCATGCACCTAGAGGCAGGACAATCGAGCCATTTGTTCAGCGACTCAAAAATAACCTCCTCCTTCCTTGCCGTCTACTATTACTACCATTACTACCACAACTACAGCACAGCTTGCGTCTGCACTGCTTTTTGGCTTTAGGGGGTCCCATAGGTCAAAAAGGACCACAATATTTCTTCAGAGGTCATTGTGGTTGTTGATCAGTACAAAAAATAGGTGATTTTCTTTTCGGGGGAGGGGGCCGCAGACGGAATTTAATGACTTTTGGAACAAAAACACTACGCACACAAGGAATTTAATATGGAGCGTTATTTAGTGTTGGATAAACAGGATAGTAGTAGCAGCAGTGTTACCATTCCTGTATGCTGTTCAGTGATATATATATATCTAACGGCAGCGCTCAATAAAGAGCAACACTGTTGAAGTGTGGTCAGGTTACTGCAACGTATAAAAGCAGTGAGGAAGAGAAGTGGCAGGATAAAGAAAAAACATTAAAACAGAGTTTTACAGGAGATTTGTTGAATAAAGCTTTGTCACTTCATCAACTCTTTATGATTAAATGTTGATACTTCCACAAAAAAGTAATAATCTTTGGTCAATCCTGCACAATAGTGACATATCAAAATCATTTAACATAGAAGCTCTGCCTCGAACATTTGTAAGAAAAAAAAGAATGTATGTCAATCCGGAAACAATTAGTCAACTCATGTAGGATTTAATGAACTTACATTTTGACTATTTAAATAATCAATAGTTGTTTGGTTTTCTTTTCCCCCAGCATTTCCACTTCATCAACTGTAACTAACACTTCCTCAGCTCTCACATTTAGCACAAATCAGTGACAAAGAAAAACAAAGAGCCTGAATCAGCTGACCCAAGTGGTTGGAAAGCAAGACCAGGAAGAGGATATGTGATATTGTTATCTGGCCCTACAGTTTCTCCCTACTTAAGTGAGCCAGACAGGTACTGTTAGTGTGCACACTTCCTGAAAACACATGTGTTTGAGTCTTTTTTGGGAAGAGTTTTGCGGTTACTGCAAATCCTGGTGGCCTGCAGGACTATTATAGCAGTCTGGGTAGTTTAAAAGGCTGTAGAAGCTTTTAAAAAACACATCTGGCCCAGACTGCTGCCACCTTAGACTGATAACCAGTCTCCAACTTCAGAGACGGCTGCGCCCGGCACTAGTTAATAGAAGCTTTAATCTGAGGTTATATGGAGTCAGGAGAGATAGATTAGAAAGGAAGACAAAAGGAGAAAGAGCCAGTGTCAGTTGCCCTGCGTGGACAACACACATGTAACCAGACCCTACAGCCACGGCCATGACCTCACCGGGTTTTTCCGCACACACACGTACACACACAGGGCACATAGCGGGGCCTTGGTTAGCATACAGTCAGCGGAGCCTGGCACAGCGAGAGTCGGCTCCCATTCAGAGAGTCATGCATTGTAATCCTACACAGTGTGATCACACAGTGGAGAATGCTAATCTAAACTAAAAAGGCAGGACACAAAGAAACAGCCGGGTGACTTGTTCCTGATGGGTGGAGCAGCGGATCAAATACATTTTGATCTCAGGTGGAAGAGTCAGCGCTAAGTTTCATAATAAGTTGAAATGTTTGGGGGTTACCAAAAGCTCTTTACACCCTGCGTCATACCGGTTATCAATGTAGAGTAGACATCTTTATTGTCCAACCATAAAATCATTCTAATGGAAACACAGCAGTTACGTGATGAAAAATGAAAAACACTTGCAACTGGACATTTTTGGGGGAACATTTGCAGGAAATAGGTTTCTATGTTTCCAGATCTAATGTCTGTTTCAATTGCACAAGAACACATTTGAAAGATGAAATGCCAGGATTTAAAGTATACCAGACCACAAGGAAGAAATCGGAAAGTTATTTTGAAGTTAATCCTACATATATATCAGCATCATTTCCCACATGACTTATCAGAACTCAGGATTACATCACTTTTTAAAACAGGATGTGTTTAACTTTTTTACCTTGTGTTGAACATAAATGTAAAGTCTGACACATCATTTACCACACTTATGCATGACCCGCAGCATTTCTAAACCCACACGTAAAGAAACACAGCGGGCCGAGTACGTCTTTCCAACTAGGCCAACACCTGTTCTGCACTTTACTGCACTTCTTCTGAGAATGAAACAGCTTAGATCATTCTCACTGAAAAAACTTCTGTCACCAAGGCTGTGTAATGTCTGTGTGTGTTCGCTGTAAACATCTTGTAAAGAGGACAAGATGTAGTCCTGAGGGGGTTGATTGTAGACTAGCAGCATTTTTCAATATGAATGTTTCAGAGCTACTGGCGGTGGACGGAGGTCTAACTTTAACAAGTCAAATATAAAAAACCTGAAACACAACTACTCATTTAGTTACAGTTGGTATTAGGGCTGCTCAATTAATCGTATTTTAATCGGAATTATGATTTTAGCTTGCAACGATTATGAAAACAACATAATCGAAATAAAACGATTATTTTTTTAATTATTTTTTTTTGTGTTGGTTTTTCAGTTGAATTATACTTCAAGTTCAGGGAAATCAACTGTTCAAAACATACTGTTTAAATGTTTTTTTTCAATAAATGGATGTTTTCAAAGTAAATGGATAATCGTTTTTAATAATCGTGATATCAATTATTGACCCAAATAATCGAGATTATGATTTTTGCCATAATCGAGCAGCCCTAGTTGGTATTTAGTGTGCTTTCTTTAGAGCTTAACAGTCCTACCTGCCACTGCAAGAAATATGTTGTTCTGTATGTCTGTCTTTATGATGTTCCTGTAGGTGCTGATTCCATCTGTGGAGACAAAAATAAAAGAGTGAAATGCTGCAAAAATAAACAACATAACACTTTATGAATAAAACAAGCACACGTGTTAGCTCTGAGCTACAAAACAATGCTGTTGCATGTCTAGAATTCTCATTTCAACACCATAAACTATCCCAGAGAAGTTGCTGTAATTCTTGCTAGTGGCCAACAGAGGCAGATAAAAGTCATAGATAACTCAATGCTGCTTTAATGTTTGTATTAGCAGACTTGGCCACCTGATGGGTGCGGCTGGGCACAATCTCGTGATGTAATGCCTAATATTTCACACGGATCTGTATAGAAGGATCACACAATGTGTGTGGGAAAGGTGGCTTGGCAGAAATGAACACACACAATTGAGTCAAAGAAAGTAGAAAAGTAGGCAACTAGTGCATGCGTGTATATGTGTGCGCGTGCGTGTGGTGTGTGTGTGTGTGTGTGTGTGTGTGTGTGTGTGTGTGTGTGTGTGTGTGTGTGTGTGTGTGTGTGTGTGTGTGTGTGTGTGTGTGTGTGTGTGTGTGTGTGTGTGTGTGTGTGTGTGTGTGTGTGTAATAATAATGTAACTAAAGTATCTTATCTTCTATGTCATTGATTACAAATGACAGCGTTGGAGCTAGCACTTAAAGCTATTTCAACAACAAAAAAAGTTTTCTGTTAAGGGACCAAACCACAAAATAAAGATATTTCTACTGGGACCTACGGAGTGTCTACGGTGACTTAATCCAAATCCAAACTGGATAGGGTTATTTAATTTCTATAATTTCTTTAATGTTCTACCCTAATATTGCAGTGGTAACATCATGTCTGTTATAAATAGTTAATAGTGACTTTCCGGTAGTTGTACACCCATGTATCACTATAAAAACACTTAAACAATTCTATTAATACAACATATTAGATATTATGTGCCATTTTCTTCGGAGTTCTTTTTTTCTGACGCAATTAAACGTTTCACTTCGGTGCGCTCGTGAGCAATTAAAACACCTGCGCAAGCATATTTTAACGTAGCAATTCAAAAGTCCCATACAAAAACAGCATTAACAAGTAAAGAGCAAAAAACGAACTCCCAGCTGTTTCCCACACACATCGTGTTCCTACCTTGTAAAACACAACACAGCAACACCTAACTGCTTCTTAAAAGTCCAAAATCTTGAAAATAATCCAGCCAAACAAGACCTCGTACATCCGAAAAGAGCTGCAAAAAGCCGACTGGAGGTGATGGTGAATTCCGCTGGGGTTGTCAGCAGACAGTACAGAGGAGGAGGAAAAGAAAAGAGACTTCTCAGAGGCAAGTTGCAGAAAAGAAAAGTCCGGCCCCTCAAGTCCTGCCCCCTCCGCTCTCCTGCTGACAGAAATAGCAAGCTAGGCGGGCTCCACCAAAAATAGCCTTGACTTCACACGGACCTTCAGAACTATTGTTTTCCCGCAGCGACTCACTGCCATTGGGTGAACTCTGCAGCCAATCAGCGCTTGGCTTCTTAAAACGTTAACTTGATTCAATTAAAGAAAATGGCCCCTACACTGTGGCTCCATCTGCTGTCAAACCACTCAAAACCACCAACAGCACCAGGCACATGAATGTTGTGCCAAAGGGGGGTCCTGCCACACCTTTGGAGGTCCTTGGAAACAATTGTGAGCAAGTTTGGTTTCACTTTTGTAAGCCCTTGAATGCTCAACTTCTCCTTTTGCACACGGCTCTCTTAAAGTGCTGATATGCAAGCGTTTTTAGTAGAGACATGTTTCCAACGATTACAAACAACCTATACTGTTACACTCAGTGTGTTCACTTTTTAAGGTCGAAACAGTATCTTTTAGACCAGCTCTTTTAACCGGCTCTCACCTCGAAATGTAACGTTCCCATGATGTGTCCATTGTATTGGTTCCTGAGCTTGTGACATTCTAAATAACATAATGCATAAGTCTGAAAGTATGCATATTAAATACTACTCCTAACTGTAATGTAGGTTTTGACAAGAAAATCTCTTAAGGGAGTCACATGTCTACCAAATGTCTAATGTAACCTTTAAAACATTTACATTTTGTTGGGGGCCAACCTTAAAAACAATGAGGAACAACTAAAAAATACTTATATTCTATCCTAAATATTTTGGGAAAGATAATGAGGTTTCTGGCACAAAACCATGTGTCTACAAACCTTTTCTAATTTTAGTGTCCTGCAGTGAACATGTTTTAGTGCCTTTGGTTGTTATCTTGAATGTTTCGGCAATATTTTTTCACTTTAAAGCCTAACCTTATAAGCCTTTTACAACACATTTACCTTTATTATATAGCTGTGTATGCTTCAACTTGTAATAATTTGATTGACAACCGCACTCCGGAACAATGTGTTTATGTCGTCAACAACAACAGAAGAAGAAAACCTGTTGGGAGGGCTTTTGTGAGGAAATACCTTCTGTGGGCCCAGCAACAATGTCATATATTGTTGAGCAGATTATAACAGCTTTACTCCCTACTGTACTCTTCATTCACTGAAAGGCCTACACTACAATACACAACCGTGCAGTTGTAATGCATCAGATTAAAAACTAATTTGCTCATATATTTAGGATAAAGATTATATCAGCATAGAATCAAAGCTATTTAAGTGTGTTATGAAACCAAAACATTCTTCAAAGCAACACATGGGCATTTTTACGCTCTTTGGTTAGCAGATTAGTTTTAAATATTGGAAACCCACAGGGGAATAGCTGTTGTATTGTACAGCAATACGTCTTTTGTTGCTTTTAAATAGGTTTTATCATAATGTATTTTACAGTACCACATCAGCATTGTAGATTTCCTGAAAAATGTTTAATATCCTTACTCAGGGTATATGCAGGAATCCTGAAGTCAAATGTAATACCTTTTAAGACCCTTTCCATACATTTTAAGACCTCATCGCCACTTTAACCGGTTACATTGGCGACACACTTTACCTCACATTGACTATATACAGTATTGATTGTCCTTCCTCCTTATCTTCCAACCATTTGGACGCAGACTTGCATTTCCCCATAAAGATGTTGTTTAACAACCGGCGTAAACGGGCCTTCGCGCGCTATCAAGCAGTGAGCGTGCGATGTCCTGTTCAGATGACGTCCAATCCAACGGGATGCCATAAATAAACTACACAGAATCACACTACACACCTACGCAATGATTACATTCAGGCACACTGTAGAATACAACCTCTTTGGACCATTTATATACTTATTGAAAACAAGCTACAAAATGTAATACTTTGGAAAATGCCGTTTAATACTTTTTAATAGCCCTAATTTTCGCTTAATTGATTTATCAACTTTTAATACTTTTTAAGACCCAGCGGACACCCTGTTACTATACTTTTAAACACACTAACATTATTGTGTTTCCAATTTTCCGCAAATGGAGGTTATGTTGGGTTTTGGTTTGTTGTCAGCTAGATTCAGAAATAAATATAGGTCTTATTTTTTATATAACTTGGTTGAATGACGTAGCAAGAGCCAATAATTAACCAATTACATTTTGGAGAGGATCCTAATAAGAGGGTGGATACATTCATTCATTTATGGTAGCAGCCTTGGCAGAGGTTTGCGTTCTCTCCGAGTGCCTTTTGGTTACCACTGTAAATAATAAACACAGTAAACCTACTTTAACACTAGAACCGCCAGAGATTTTTTTATACCTAAAACCGCCACCGGGGTCAAATTGACCCGGTATTAGAATGCATTGATTTTCAAGGTATTCAAGGTATTCAAGTATTGATTTAAAAATAAAAATGATCCTGTGGTATTGGTATTTTGACAAGCAATTTTGTTAAATTGTTTCGTTTATTAACGCTGCAACATAGCGTTTCGTGAGGCGGTTGTCGTTGTTGGGTGAATATATTATTGCTATAGCAACACGTCATGTTTGTTTACACGCGAAAAGGGGTGGAGTCAATATGACCCGCTGGGCGGAATTTTTTTTTGCGATTTCTTCAATCTGACTTCATATTGACCATTTTTAACAACATAGGGTGCTACATAACACACTTTCAGGAAACGTCACGGACTGGGAGACTTTAATATTTTATTGAAAAAAAGTAAAAAATGATATCACTCTAGAAACAACCTCGCATACAGTATTATACAGTATTATACAGCTAACCAATCAGAGCAGACTGGGCTCTTGTTTCAGACAGAGGGTGAAAAGAGGTGCTGCAGCACAGGCAGTATGAGAAAAATAAAGAGCTTTTTGAACATGTCACAGTGGAGGCATAACATACTTAAATGAACGGGATAATTAGCATAATGAGGACCCTTTAAGTTATAATAGTAATAGCAGTTGGTCATGTGGAAAGAAATTTGAATTGGATGCTTTTCATAATATGGTTATGGTTTTTCCTTTCCTTATCATAAGGACAGACTGGAGGTCAAATACATGTAACACTTTGTTATGTTATACTGGTTGTAACTACTTTGTACGGGCATAAAAGCTAGTTAATTCTCTTCATTTCTCTGACCATGTGCACCATGAGGAAGCAGACCCTCCTGCCTATGAACGTTTTCACACACGTTTTTTTACACACACCTACGGCACATAGGCCTACGTTAATGTTGTATCTTGCATGACGCAGGACCATGGCTTTGTCAGTTTTCTGGTCTATGGCCTTCCTAGAATGATCTGAGTCATGTACATCCTTTATTAACACGTCACATATACCTTAGTAAGGTGAGCATGCTAAAAGTCTCTGTAATGATACACATCTCCAACATAAAATAAAAAATATATATACGTGCTGCAATTCATTCGCAATTATAAAAAAGACGGAAAATGGCTAAAGGCTCAAGTTCGTTGCTACATTCTTAACAAAAGGCCTTTTTATAATCTATTTTGTATTTATCACAGAAGTATTTTTGTTGTCCTCCTCAATCTCGTCCCCTTCTAAAATTAAACTGCACATTTTAAATCATTTGACGCAGAAACCAACATTTGTTACTAGTTTCACTAACACTTTTAAGTGTTTTCCCCCACTTTCAACCGTCTGCTTGTTTCCACGGAACACAAGCATGTTTGTGCGTTTTATCCTTTTTTCCGATCTCGGCATCAGCCAGGTCAATGACTGATGTTTCAGACGAATATTGAAACCACGAAGCATGCGTGTGTGTCTTCTGCTGCTGGTGCTCCATCGTACGCTCGCTCACCCTCGGGTGCCTCTTTGAACAGGGGGGAGCCCAGCGCCGTTCCCAGAAACCCTCAGTGTGTGGGCGCACAAGCTACATAACTGTGTGTGTGTGTGTGTGTGTGTGTGTGTGATAGCTATGTGCCTTGACATAAAGTGTGTGTGTGCAAGATATTTTGTGTGTCTGTATGAGTGTGTGCATGTGCGTGTGTGTGTGTGTGTGTGTGTGTGTGTGTGTGTGTGTGTGTGTGTATGTGTGGTTAGTCCATTCAATTACACAATCTACCATGCAGTCTGAATCACATCCGGTTTCGAGCTGAAAATAACAAAACCACAGGGTGACAGAAAAGCAGCGCAGCAGGCAACCGCCCACAGGAGAGAGGAACACACACACACACACACACACACATACATATACACACACACACACACAGTCTAGGAGCTGGTCAGTACTATCCACAAACTTATATGTTATATACTGTATATAAAAAAAAATCCTCTACAAAGCTTCCTGGGTTCATTTCAACATATTATATTTACATAAAACACAAACATCGAAAATCTAATTTTCATGCACTATGGATTAAGTGGCATGATAAAAAGTAACTCTGCAAAATGTAAATGAGGAACATGTTAATGGCTCACAAGTTATACTTGAGTGATATAATATATCATTCTGAAAATGACCATTCTGCATAATGAGTTTTGGTACTTAAAGTATACTTAAAGCCACACATTAATACATGGTCTAGGACATTTTAAATCGGCATTATACAGTTTGAGTCGCCGTTCAGTCTATTTATTTAGGTGGTTATGTTGTTTTTTACATTCATTGTCATTTCCACACAGAACTAACAACAGTGCAGCTGCCACCATTGGCAGATATTTTGTATTTTGGGCTTCACTAACAACCCTTAGTAATCAAACCCTTACCCCCGAATATACTAAAAACATAAAAGTACTAAATGTTATCCGAAACTGAGAAAAGGTGTATTTCAGAATCACAAACACATTTTTGGCTTGATTTTCATGATCTTGGAAGAAGGGTGAAGGGCGAAGGAACACACCAATTTGGAGCAAATCTGTATGAATTGGCAAACAAACGCACAATTTCTACCCTGTAGAAATGCTTTTTTAGGCAAATTAATATTGGCAGTAGTCAACTGTGACAAAAATGTAGTTATTTGACATATTGATTGAGTATTTTTATTTGATGGTACTTTAGACTTCTACTACATGTAAGAGGCACATATTATACTCCACTACATTTATTAAACACATAGTTAGTGTAAGTAACACTTTAAATTCAGGACTTGTACCTGTAATTGAGTATTCTAAGACCACATTTGTTCTACTTACTTATCTGAGTACCTCATTATATAAGTTAATTTTTTATGAGGCTATTGACCTTTAATGATAAATCAAATGTCTGCTGTGAGTGTGCACTGCAAATACAAATATAGTGCTGCTAATTCAAAACTTTATAAAAAGGAAGTGAGGCCAGTATAGAACGTTTCTCAGAGCCAAAATAAAGTGTTCAGAAAAACAACCAGTGTAAATGAATGTAAATCAAGCTGAAATGACACAGTTAAAAACAGTCAGTATGACGTGTTAGTGCGACGTGTCAGTGCTATATGGGCAGGATGTGGTCAACTGTATGCTTAGCAGTTGCCTCCCACCTGCAGAGACGCACTTCTGTTACAACACAACATTAGACACAATAATTCCCCGTAAGAAAAGGTTCACAAAACTAAACTGACATACTCACAGGACATCTGAAATTGAATATATGAATACAAATGTTTTGGAGATCATATTTATGAAAGTAAGCTATTGAAATAAAGTATTATTTTGGTATCAGTACCCAAAATCAGGTGTCATATCAAAACAAAGGTGTAGAATTTGGTAGAAATACTACCAAAAGATTATATAACCCGTGTTTTCTTTTAATGTCTTTATGTATGTGGTACAAAGGTGATTAACAGATCGTTAAATATTTTTTATTAAATCACAATGGTAATATTATATATTTTTTGTAATGTAATGGGATCAACACTGTGGACAATACCCACGGGAGCAAATTAGGGTGGAGTGTCTTGCCCAAGGACACAACGGCATGTTAACTGCAGTGCCGGTAGCCCACTGCGCCACATTACATTGGAAATGTTGATTAAAGTAATATATATTAAAAAAAAGAAGATGCCAATATATCTTTTAGATTTTGAGTTCCAACCAGTTGCATACATGTGTGTGTGTTTCCTCATAAACAAGGACATTTTCACATAAATTGGAGCATTAAAGAGATTCCCAGTCCCATGATACAAAGACATTGCACATGATCAGCGGGCTTAAGATTTGTTTCAATGAGATAAGATAAGAAGAACCCTTTATTGATCCACATAGAGAAAGTCAGTTATCTAATTCATGATCAAAATAATGACTCCAAATAAACGTATTCATCCGTGTATGTTTTAATCAATTACATCAAGAATACTTACGTTTTCCTAATGTAAAAATAAAACTGAATTCAAAAAACGAAATAAACTAAAGTAAATTGTACTGTATATCAGATTATATACAGTGGTGTCAGTATTAATAAGATATTACTGAGCTGATGAGTGAGGTGGTACCTCTTAGAGTACAAATCAAAACACAATTTGGAAATGTAATGTCGGTATCTAAGTTAATTCATGACACATTCACATGCATTCAGACACTATGGAAGATTTGATATGCTCAATCCACTTTTATAGTGTCACTGTGACTTTTCTGAAAGCAAGTTTGTGTGTGATTCTTTATCTCCTATGTGCGCAGCGTGTGTCATTGTGAAAGAAACACAGCACACACGCTTGTATAAACATGAATGAGTTTTACGTAACAGACGAGGGTATGACCTGTGTTTCCACTAATTATGAAACACAGTGGTCTCAAGCATACTCACATGGAATTAGAGGGGATTGAGGTTTAAGAGGGGAGAAATGAACGAGTGAAAGAACAAGGGGGGGGGGGGTTTGAAAGATAAAAGTGATTGAGGAAGAGTAAAGTCAGAAAGAGAAGGTGAATGGAGGATCACTCAGAAGAAGAGGGGATGAGAGAAGAGAAGCTGAGAGCGCTGTAATAATGTTTGGCCTTGTGCTGCCAGCGGGGTCCTTCCCCTTAAGAAGCCAGCAGGAATGTGAGGAATGCTTCTAAGAAGAAAAAGGAAGGAGCAGAGGAGAAACAGGGGAGGGTGATGGGAAAGAAAGAAAAGCCGAGGAGGAGGAGGAGGAGGAGGAGGAGGAGGAGGAGGAGGAGGAGGAGAGGAGGGAGGAGGGAGGAGGAGGAGGAGGAGGAGGAGGAGGAAGAAGGAGGAGGAGGAAGAGGAGATGAAGATAGAAAGAGGGAGAAGGGGGGATGAAGGCAGGGAGAAATACGAGACACTGTGGAAAAGGGTTATTATCTTTAGCAGGCGGATTAAAAACCAGAACAAAGAGGATACAAATAATAAGGCTGGAAAATATTTGGGAGGAAAAGCGTGTTTTTATTTTTGCGCGTGCGGATATCCATGTGTTTGTTTGCATATTTATACGTGAGAAAAAGAATCAGAGTCAGCTGCAATACTGAACTCCACTCAAACTCTTCTAGCCGGATTTCCTTTCTAAAATATCCCCTTTGCCAGAAGTGTCACACCTGCAGTACTCTTTTTCCATGTGTGACAGCTCTTTCAGCAGAATACTTTTTTTAGTCCTGCGGCGGTCAGTTGATAATCATGAGATGCAGACAAACAGAGACCTAGCACATCGACACATACCCGCTCTAATTGTTTGTGACCCTCCTGCTTCATGGAAGATAACCATGGAGGTTATTTAAAGAACTGAAAATGCATAATGCCGCCATGGAAGAAAATTACACATTTAGCCTCCAGAGACTGAGCTCAGTGAAGATATGGTAGGCCTACTGCCCTACAACCACAACACATATCGGGTCAGGATCAGTATCGTTGGGATTTCCTTTAGCATATAAAAATGTTTTATGGAAACTTTACATTTTGTGAAAGCAGTCACATTTGCAATAACGGCCCTCTAGAGTGGTCCAGTGATGACGTATTTTTGTTGGCGGACCAGTGAGTTAGCATCACAAGGGCTCCCTCGACAAAAAGCAATGGGATTTCTTCATTGGATTTCAGAATTTAAAAAAATGAACGCCACTAATTATTTTAATGCGATTAACGCATGTGTATTTTTTGTCCTCGGCCGCCCCGTAGTTTCAGAGCGCATCGAGTTTAAAATATCATCTACAAGCTGATGCTGACAGCCCCGCTCCTGCTGCCTGCTTGCGGCAGACCACACTTCCACGCTCACCGGCAGGCACCGACTGGCCATCGGGAGGACCGGGAGGGTGTGTGTATGTGTGGCCCGAGCGAGCGAGAGAGAGAGAACAGGCACACCTTACGTGTATTGTTGTTGTTAGCATCTGGTGCTATAAGGAGCCGTTTCAATGAAAACAGAGGAGTGGCATTTCGCCGACAACTGCGACGAGCACTTGACTTTATGCAGGTAGCCAGACAGTGGGACATTGTACGAAAAGTCAGCACACTCAGCAGGCAGGCAGCTCCCGTTCGAGCATATGCCTTGAGTTGCACATAGCTCCAACGATCCATCACAGTGCGCACACACACACACACACACACACACACACACACACACACACACACACACACACACACACACACACGCACACACACACACACACACACACACACACCACACACACACACACACACACACACACACACACACACACACACACACACACACACACACACACACACACACACACACACACACACACACACACACACACACACACACACACACACACACACACACTTGTATGAGAGAGGTTCCAGGTTGAATTGAGGCAAATCTTTTTAATGTTCAGAGGTTGTTGTGTTTAATATTCATGAGAATATTTGTCATTGTTCAAATGATAATAAACAAACATTTGCATAAAGCATATTTGTCCACTCATATGTTGATAAGAGTATTAAAAACTTGAAAAATATCCCTCTAAGGTGCATTTAGAACAGATAAAAAATGTGCGATTAATTAAGGACAATCATGCGATTAATCGCGATTAAATATTTTAATCGACTGACAGCCCTAGTTGTAACACAATAAAGCTTCAGACATTCACAAATGGAGTATCTTCTGCTATATGCAATGCAACAAGTCCTCCAAATCATATGACCGAATAGGTAGATTGTTCAAGCCCTTATTACGACCAAATAGGTCGATTGTTCAAGCGCTTATTACGACCTATAAATCACGTTTTAAAGTTTTCGACCTCTAGTTAGGGTTACAAATAACCCTCTCTGTAAAATCCTAAATTGTAGGATAGTTTAGCCATTAAAATGCTTTTTGATTAGATTTCTAGCGAGAAGTGTATATTGTAGGCCTACCTTTAGAATCCACGTCCAGTGGATTTGTAGGATCTATAGTTTGATAGATATTACGAAGATTATTTGAGGTCTCGCCAGGAGAACGTGTATATATACTACGTCTGTCACGGTTTTAAGTTTGTGTGTCTGGTAGTGGGTGTTTTTCTGTTTTCCTTGTCATGTTTTCCTCCCTGTGTATTGTCTGGTCTTTCTCCCCGTGTTTTCCTGTCTGTTGTTAGTTTCCCTGGTGTGTCTAATTTCCTGATTGTTTTCACCTGTCATCCCTTCGGTGTCTCCTGTGCTCATCAGCGTCAGCCCCGCCCCTGATTGTTCCCACCTGTGTCTCGTTACCCTGTGTTTAAATTCCCCTGTCTCCCAGTGTTCAGTATCAGTTAGTTTTGTCTCTTGTCATATTCAGGTCTATGCGTATTGTCTCTTGCTATGGTCAGGTCTATGCTCCTTGTACTCTTGAAAAGTTTGATTCCTCACTACGGAGCGCTTTCATTTTTTGTTCTCTATTTTTGTCATTTCGGCTAGAGATTTGATAGTTACCTTTTTTGTTGTTCAATGCTGTTTTGGAAAATAAAGTATCTTACAAATATTCTACCTCTGTCTCCCGGGTCTTGCAATTGGGTCCTACATCCTCAGTGTTCGTAACAACGTCTTTCCCCCTATTCATTTCTATTGACGGCAGCGTTCATGTAAAGTTAGTGTCAACCCTCACGGGGTGAAAACAGTATTTCCGGTCTAGAAGTTTTCATAATAAAACCGTATTCCCCTCACTGTTAAATGATTTTACAGTGATATCTGCCATACTCATCCACTAAAAAACATCAGTTTATCCTTGTTAATTACACAACATTAATTGGTTTAAATTGTGTACACTGCTTTTGTGTTTTTCCCATAGGTTTTTCCCTTTTGATTCTGAGAGACACATTTATTTTTAATAGGCTAAAACATCGAACTACCCATAATCCTCAGCTATCGTTGAAGCTCGTGATTGGATGTTTTAGCCGCAATGCACGTCGAGATATTGTGTTTATGCGATGTGAAATCCGAAAACATTAAAAAAAAATCATCACATAACGGCATTGTAATACACGGTTCGACTGCATTAAATATTACACATCTGCCGTAATTCTTTATTTATAGAGCCCTAATGAGAAGACTTCTGGACAAACTGGAAAAAATGCCGCCGAAACTGAAAACGTGACGTGGATCATAAATATATCAGCAATTAATCAACATCTTCAATTTCTCTTCACACAATACGTCTCCTTGCAGTATCAACACTAATTCAGCTGACTTTTATATTTGATTCAATTGGTACAGTATAGGCTATATTTACACCATAACGGTGCACAGCTGATAGAAAAGGACTTGTAGTTTTTAAAGATATTACTGATTTTCTTTGAATTAAAGAATGTATCTGAGTTGAGAGAATAGTCAGGGGGTTTTGGGTGATGGGAGACACATCTATGGAATCATAATTTCAACAGCTTACAATTAAAGGATGGATATACCTTTCTATACTGGAAAGTATAATGTATTGTGTTAACACTGTAAACTTGAAGGTTTGTTAACCCGCACCGCTTAGTGGTTAAAGCACGTTATTGACATTTTTTTGTTGAATATGGGGAAAGTAGAAGGTCAATGATAGAAATATAGAATATAAAATATCAAGAAGATACTGTAGTGATCTCTACAATAAAACAGTTTAGTGCAGGACGTAACTAACTAATAGCGTTACTAGTTACCTATTCCCATTAGTTAACGCCGTTATAGTTACTGTGATTTAAATGGGTGCGTTACTGCGTTACATTATGTGATGGAACTGAACCGAATCTCCCTGCGGATGTAATTTACAGGCGAATACAGCGATGTCCTCTCACAGCACCATGGAAAAGTCAAAGTAAGCAGAGAGGAGTGATGATTGGTTAACGCGGGGTAACATTTCAGGGTAAGCCAATCAGAGACAGAGTTGCCTTATGGGGAAAATACACACACACGAACACTTGCTAATGCTAACACACCACACACACGGCAACGCTCACCACCAGCACACACACAATGGCAAATGCAAGTATCAGCGAGAGCAGCAGCGCATAGTTTGCAACTTGGAAATATAACCACTATTTTCAATTTGTGGGGATAAAGGACGCAAAAAATATTACGGTAAAATGTAAACTGTGTGCAGGATAAAAAGCATTGTCCACTTCGAAAAACAGCAATGCCAATCTCCTGAAGCACCTAAGTAATGTACATAGGGCTATAAAACTAGTCGCCAAAGACCCCACCGTCTCAACCACCGGCAGTGACCCAGATGGAGCAACACCATCTAAACAGCCCAAAAACGATTTTTTAAAATCGCCACATGTCACCCAGAGTCAACTAAACAGATTGATTGCCAGGTATGTTGTTGAGGACATGCTGCCCATCGCAACGGTCGAGTCTGTTGCCTTCAGAGAATCAGTCAGCAAAATACCAGTGAAAGCATTTCATTTTCAATTTTATTGTTATTATTTTTAAAGTAAAGTAAAGTAACTTGTTACAAGTTACTTTTATAATTTAGTAACTAATAAACTAACTAGTTACTTTTTGAGAGCAGTAACTATAACTATTACTAGTTACTTTTTAAAAGAAACTTGCCCAACACTGAATAGATTGCATAGTTTATTTTGGCACTTGACAATCACCTTCCCTGAATTTGACTCAGGTGTAACTAAAGTCTGATTTAAGGGTTGTATATATTTCACATCATTAATCAGAATCTGCAAAGTAACTAAAATAAATGTAGTGGAGTAAAAATACCAGGTTAACCTCTGAATTGTAGTGGAGTAGAACAAATGCTGCTGTCACAAAAACATGCTGCTGTCACAAAAACATTTCCCAACTTGGGATCAATAAAGTATATCTTATCTTAAGATGATCGATGGCTACTGCCATATTTGAAAAATGTGCCTCTGAACCTTGACAAGTGCATGTTTCAGGCTCATCAATTTACAACAGGAGGGGTCACAGACATAAAACCAACTATTAAATAAAGCTATTCTGACCTTAGCTGTCATGTGGGTATATATTAATGCTGTCCATTATGGACACAAGCAATTTTCACCCATTTATTAATTTAGTTTTAAATGTGATAACACCACTGTGTTTCGTATCCCCTAAACTTCCAGGGGTGTACACAGTTTAATACTGGCAACTTCTAATTATGGGAAATACGAAAACGTCTTTTAAAACTACAATTCCCAGTAGAGACGTGCCATAGAACATGTTGCGAAACACAATTAGCCAGCATGTGTAGTTCTGGAGGGTGGGGGGTGGGGCTGGACCCGTTCAAGTCCAGTTTTGGATAGTCTGCCGTGGTTCCATTCCATTTCAAAGAGCTGTTTGACGCTTGGCGTAACCTTGGCGCACTGCCACTCCAACATCCAATCACAGAGCTTGAGGACTAATCACGGGGTTTGTCAAGCAAAGCAGATGTTGTAGTCCCAAACGATAGCTGAGGATTATGGGTAGTGTAGTGTCTTCGGCCATCCTAAACTCAGAATCGAAGGTTAAAAACACAAAAGCATTGTACACAATTTAAACCAATCAATGTTGTGTAATCAACAAGGATAAACTGATGTTCTTTAGTGGATGAGTAGTGCAGATATCACTGATCATTTGACAGTGAGGGGAATACTTCCGGTTTTATTATGAACATTTTGGGACCGGAAATACTGTTTTCACCCCGTGAGGGTTGACGCCAACTTTACATGGACGCTGCCGTCAACAGAAATGAATTGGGGAAAGACGCAGTATATACACGTTCTCCTGGCGAGACCTCAAATCATCTTCGTAATATCTATCAAACTATAGATCCTACACATCCTCTGGGCGTGGATTCTAAAAGTACAATACACACTTCTTGCTAGAAATCTAAGCATTTTAATGGTCAAACTATTCTACAATTTAGGATTTTTCAGAGAGGGTTATTTGTGAATATACGACCCTCCGGAGTGTTTGCATCAGCCCATATGCCGCAAAATTGTTGTTTCTTACACGACCACTAGAGGTGCTAAACTTTCAAACGTGACTATAGGTCGTAATAAGCTGCTGAACAATCGACCTATTTGGTCGTTTTTTGGAGGAGGACAGGCTGATTCAATGTCGTATAACAAAATGTGAAATTCTCATGGCTTGTGCGAAACACAGAAATGTTTTTCCGCCGTCTAGTCAAAAACCTGTTAAAAAAACATCGACTTCACAACAAGGGAAGCGTCAGTGGGTACATTTTAACTA
Source organism: Gymnodraco acuticeps (assembly GCF_902827175.1). Lineage (NCBI taxonomy): Eukaryota > Metazoa > Chordata > Actinopteri > Perciformes > Bathydraconidae > Gymnodraco > Gymnodraco acuticeps. The sequence goes on along the minus strand of NW_022991443.1, from coordinate 2,752,840 downwards.
ATATCCGGATTTTAGGATTTTTTTCTTGATCAATAAGAAAAGCTTCTGTATTTAAAGATTACTCTGATGTAATAAAATCCTGCCTTTTTTATGCACAATGTTGTCAGTTATATGAGTTTATTTTAAAGATCATATTGATACATGTTAGCTTTGACTTAATACTGTCTGAATAGGATTCAATGTCCCACACATCATATGCCTGCATGATAACCTAATAAATACTGTTATATCCCACACAATCACACAACGCTTCACTGCATATAGAATGGAAACACAAAGAAGACACAATCATATGTTCCCTTACAGACCGTACACATGTTCACAATGTTTCCCCGGTATGTGAGTGAGAGAGACATAGCTTCACAGAAAGTCTCAGTGACATGTGCAGTCTTCAGAAACACAATGGATCGCTGACAGACATTTTCCACAACAGAGCAACGGTGTCATGTGTGCAGTCATCACTACACAGGTCTAAAGAGAGGTTAAATATTTGGACATTTCCCCCTAAAAACAAGTTCAACAATTAAGAGATATTGTGTAGCAAGTGGGTTATTACTAATAAAATAACTTGACAGGGCAATCAGGACTCATTACTAAGAATGGTGTTTTATAAATGACTGTATTGCTTTTAAGAAAAGTAACTGCAGACGGCAGCACTGATCCAAAAGTTCAAAACACTTTTCTATGAACCAGTCTATGAACCAGTCTTTAGACAAATCAAAACAGTTTTCCAGACAGTGGGATTATGGGAAGTGTTATGCAGAAACGCCACAGCAAATACAGAGATTGAGACTTCAATTCAAAGATAGTCGTATCAACATGAAATGCAGCCTCTTCTGGATGTTTGATCTTAAATTGAAAGTGAGCTGAGGTCAACCCCGGCGACAGGGCTATCAGAGTGTGTAATGATGGGCTAAGGATCTTTACACCCCCAAGGATGTTTGGAGTTGTGGCAAGTTGTTCAAAACACAGCAAGAAACCATAAGAAGCAGAGGAAAATTCCAGCGACATCAACAGTGCACACATAAGAACTAATCGAAACTTAAAGACGAATCAAATCAAAACTCACCCTATCAACACCCACCAGTCTGAACAACAACAAGCGGAGAAGCGTGAGTGTGTGTGTGTAGGAAACACCCAGACAAGCCAAAAATAGCTCAACACTCGTTCCTCATCTCTCGCTTTCAATGCCTCGCGCTCTTTTTTTCTTTCTCTCTCAATATGTCTCGCTTGTATGTACCACTGGTAGGAACAAAAATGCATCCTATACGGAAAATATTACCCACTTACGACCACACATTAATGTGAGAAAATCTGAGTATATGACTGAGTGTATGGAGAGAATAATTAATATGTTGGCAGAACCGTTGCACAAGGGGAAACATGAGGCTTCTCACATGAGGGAAACATTAGTAGGTTGAAATGTAGCTGAAACATAAAGGCGATGAGAGAAATAAGACAGTCCTTGAGACAATTGTAACAATCAAATGAAAATACCGCCAACACGTTTCAGTGTCCTGCATCTTTTTCCGTTTTTAGGACCCTGTCACACCCACAGATGTTTTGCCTGGGTCCAAACCATGGTGCCAACTTTGTCAGTTTGTTTAGCTCCGAAATCCCCAATTACAAGTGAAGCAGGGCTTCAAAACAGAAGTCCCATGGACTCACACAGAGCGTGTTTACTGGACAGTCTTAGTAACCTGTCATCCTGCAAGGTTTGAGATTTTTAAACAAATGTAATTGCAGTTGAATAAGCAAAGCATGTTGGCGTGGACTTGGCAATATCAACCTGAGCTATATTAAGACTGAGTGTGTGCTTTAAGGATCTGTTTCTCATAGTTTTGGCGGTCAGATCTTACGGTAACAATAACATTGCATTCACTCAAGTAATTGCTGATATCTGGGAATGTGTCGACACCCCTTCAGCAAAGTCTGTAAACTATTACGGATGTTTGCAGTTTGGGTAGTAATGGTACTGTTCATCTCTATGGTCTAGGTTTTCTTGTCTTGTCTGACTGCTTTAAAGCAACAACTTTGGACAGTAAATACAAATTCAGCTTTTCTGATGTGCTGGTACCTTTACCTATACTGTAGGAATGATGGCAAAAACCTTGAATTTCCAAAAAGAGTTATACTGAGTAAATAAAGAGGGTTTACTGATTGAAATTATGGCAAAAATAAACTCTCTTTGTGAATAGAAAAGTCAACATTGTCTGTGTTGGCTGACCACTGGCTGACTACTGTTTGATTAAATGGATACAAACCATCACTGTCCTAACTTTGCAAGTAAATCTGGACAGGAACAATTCTTAATCCCTAACAGAAACAAAATTCCAAAAAGCTGTTGCCCCTACCTTCGAGGTAAGAGGAGTGAGTAGTCAGCAGAAATTGACGGTATAACAGTCAAGTTTCTTTTGATACGTTGAATCAACACAACCATGAGATCAATCTGGTAGTATGCAAGAATAGTCGTTGACACATACACGTAACACACACACTGCGTAGTGTTCACAGCCACATGTGACAGAGAAGTTGGCTCTCAGATGTCCACACCTACAAAACAACAAATTGTTCTATGGGTCATTTCAATTATAAGGTGACATTATTTTCAGTTTTGAAAGACCACATCACAGTTTCCTTATAGAGCCGAACCATTTCTGCCTTCTTTGTACTATGATTTTGTGACATTTGAGTTTAAATGTTTTTGTTCTCAAAAGGGCCAAGTGAAATAGACAACTTAAATAAAATTGGTTTGATACCATGTCAAAGGCACTTCATTCCTCTACTACAGCATACAATCACATCTAGATAAAAACCTGATCTGTTTCCCCTAATAACGTAACCCTCTGCCACAGGTAGTCAAGGCATCGCTCTGAGAACAGGTTACATGGAAAAGAGAATTACAATAGAGACTATGAAACCTTTAGGCAACTCTGGACGAATGGATAAATGTATTGGCTATCGGTAATTGGCTGAGTACAATTTTCTAATTTGTATTCCTAATTTAATGGTCTGTTTATGAAGAAAACAATGCTTTACAGCCAATCCTAGTTTGGTGAGAATTGGTGTAAAATACCTGCTTTCTTGACATCCTTTGAGGTTTATTCTGTTTAATTATTAGACTTAGAGTTAGCGTATAGCAATCACATATTTTGCTTAACCCTATACCTGGAAACCCAAACTTGAACCTCAAACGGCATTATTTTATGAATAACCCTAATTGTTGCATAAATATCTTACATAAGGAAAATTGTCCAATACCACCAATTCTAAGGTTTTTACATTGTCCAGCTAATATTAACAATAACCCTCATTATATTTAAAATAAAAAGTTGCATAATCCTTACAAACTGTCTGCTTGGCTAAGATAAGACCTAGTAAGATAAACTGTATTGTCCCTACAGGGAACTTGATCTTGGTGGTTGTCGCCCCTACGGCGAGTTGGAGCGAGTTGGAGCAAAACAGAAACAAACAGCAGCACAGGATGGAAACATCATACAGCTGTTCACAAACACACACACACACTTCATACACTCTCAGCCTGTCAGGTCAAGACACATCGGGCGTGCATTATATCTGCTATCTGTCTCAGTCACGATGATTGATGAAAGTGAAGCCCCTCGGAGGGGAACGTGTGTTTTCTCTGGTGTGAAAGGTTACACCTCTCCTCTCCGCTGTGCCCTCTGTGGGAATTTAGGAGACGAAGCGAGAGAAAGAGGGGGAGACAGATGGCTTTTTCCTCGCAGGATATCCTGTTCTAAGTAGAGCTGCTGGGCCCACTCTGACCTCCTCACCCCTCTTGACCCCTGACCCGCTCAGAGTTTAGGCTCACATCTCTTAATCGCCCCAAATCTCTCCGTGTTCTTTCAATTTCCCATAGTCCCCTTTCCTTTCTCTCCTCACCCAGTCCTCTGTCATACTCACAGGTGTCATTTTTAATCTCCTCAGCTACTCAATGAAGTGCCATCCTCAATTTATTTATGTGGTTTTCTCTTTTCTAAAGAAATTGGCCTAATAGCAATAGCCAGTCAAGTCCCAGCTATAGACCTCTTTAAGGGTGAGTCATGAAGTCCGTTATTCTGAAAGATATGAACCTTTTCTTTGCAAAAATAACCAATGGTGTTTAAACTACTTTTTTATGAAGTATGTTTCAGATATCTTATTTTTTCATCGACTTGTGAAGCGCCTAGAGATGACGTTGTTTTTAAAGTGTGCTATACAAATAACATTCATTATTATTAATAAAATATAGTATATTGTATAAAGATAGTTACAGCTTTTCAAATCTGAAAATGAGCCACCTTTGCTTGAATTTACTCCATACCAAATGTAATGTCTAAGGGTCTTGGATATTCAGTTAAACACAGTGTTGGGACTAACGCGTTACACAGTAACGCGTTACTGTAACACCGTTATTTTTTGCAGTAACTAGTACTCTAACGCATTACTTTTTCAATTCAGTAACTCAGTTACCGTTACTACATGGTGCGTTACTCCGCTACTGCGTTAGTTTTTTTTATATAGTCAACAGCCAGGCGAACAGAGATGCGTACTGTACTTGAGTAAATGTACTTAGATACTTCCTGTGTCACATGCGGAGACGGGCTGTGGGCGTGTTTGTGTTGTTTACTAACAAGACTATCATGGCGGCGGCGGAGCTCAAGTCTAGTTTCTCCACCTGGAGATATTCTCACTATTTCACTTTTGTCGAGCACAAAGAAAATAACGTTTTAGTTAAATGTAAGTTGTGTCTTGGCGGGTCAAAGATCCTATCTACTGCCCAAACCAGTAATTAAAATCTCTTAAAACATCCGCAAAAACAACATGCTGGGACGAAGCTAGTAGCTAAGACCACAGAGACTCATCCAACGCCACTCCACCTCCACCTAAGCAACAGCGGCTGGATTTTAACCAAGGGACTGCTAGCCAGGGAAAAGTCGATAAAGCCATTGCACGGTATGTTGTAGAACACATGCATGCTATTGCTACAGTGGAGTCACCCGCTTTCAGGGAGCTAGTTAGCATGATAGCATGTCCGGGCGGCACACGGCATATGGGACGGAAAACTTTTTCCAACTACCTGGAGAAAGAATATACAAAAATGGAAAGCCAGCTAATATCGATGCAATCCAGATTGCATATAAGGCATGTCAAGTTGATCAACAGATTGTATTATTCTCCAATGCAATAACAGTACTGAAATGAAGGCTATAAGGGCATTAATGGGAGCCCCTTTTTGTAAGTAACTAAAACGTTACTTTTCACAGTAACGCATTACTTTTTTGTGTAAGTAACTAGTAAAGTGACAAATAAAATAAAGTAACTAGTAATGGTTACTAGTTACTGGTTTTCAGTAACTAGCACAACACTGGTTAAACATAATAAGACATTTGATTTGATCAACGTTGGCCTTGCGAAATTATGATTGGAATATTCTGATGTGTTTAATAGATTCAACAATTTATCTGAAAAGTGTTTTCAGATATTTATCAATTCTGAAAACATTTAATTCTAGTAATATGTTAAAATCATTCTATTATATTTAATTAAAAAAAGGTTTGAGCAAACATTTTTGTTTTGAAATTGATGCAGATATGTAATCCTTGTTTTTTAATTTGTTTAAACAAAAAAAGTATATTTAATAACCAACATATTTGTCTTCAAATGCTCTCGAACAGCTATCATTTATAAGTTTGACTTGACTTTTTTACACATTATTTACATATGGCTAAGTTGAGTAAACATATCTATATCTTTGGTTTGAATGACAATTCTAGTTTATAGAGCATCTAGGAATAGAAAATCACACTTGATAACTATGAACTTTAAGTGCATTGTACACGCTGAGATCTGTTGTTTTTGTGACCGACTACTCTTTCAACATACAAGGGGTGTTCAATGACAGCTGAGACATTTCAGAAATGTCAAAGCCAGAGGCGTAAAAAAGGATTGAAAAGAAATGTGTTGAAAATGTTTGCATATCCTCTTTGTCACTTTCCTTCTAACCTTCCTTCTTCTTCGCTCTGACTGTCACACTCCTGCTTTCAGACTTCTTCTCTTAATCCCTCTATTTTTAACTTAGTTCCATCCATCCTGCCTTCACTCGTATGTTTCTGACCGTGCTGAGTTCATGTGCGTCATGAACTGAACTAGGAAGCCCTACTATTTTCCAAATTGTTCTGGTATAAAGTCATTTTTTCTGGTGTGTTCTGCCATCATTTGCAACAAGTTTCATGGTACTGAACACAATGTTACAGCTCTTTTTTTCAAAGTGGCACTACAAACCTAAGAAAAACCACCACAACCATTTTAAAATCTTATTTTCGATGTTCTAATCCATCATATAGCGTTTCATGCTCTCTGCTCTCCCTATTCTTTGTCTTTCCCGTCTTTCTCTTAATGTCAGCCTCTCTCCCTCCCTCTTTCCACCAACACCCACCCAGCACTGTAACCATTAGCTGATGAATGGTTGTTTGTCTTTTTTTAAGCTCAACAGCGCCACCCACGACCTGTGCGGCCAAATAGGGTGATATCAAAACATTGGCAGTGATTAGAGGAATAATTACCCAATCATCCTCTGACCTGCGAGGCAACCCCAAGGTCAAAGAGACACAGAGTGGGCTGCTTCCCAGGTGCTTTCCCATGAAAACCACCATGCAGTGCAGATATAGTGGAGTCATTGTCTGCAGACAGGTGACACACACGGCACATGCACTTACATGTCACAGTGTGCATGTGTGATAGCGGTGAGGATCCCAGCGGACTGAGCGCAGAGTTTGCCCAGGAAAGCAGCGGTGGAAATAAACACTTCCTGCTTCCTGTGGCGAGAGGAAGTGCTACCGTTGCTGTCCCCTTATCGCTGGATACACAGGCGGGCAGCGCGAGAGAGGAAGACAGGGAGGGAGGGTAGAGGAAGAGGAGAAGGAGATGGAGGATGGTCAAACAGGCTAGACAAAGGGAGAGGACTGAAGGCAGATATGGCTGTGTTCACCAGTTGTTGTTTTTTGATTTTCTGGTTTCTAGTTAAAAAAGGCAAAGACTAGGAGGTAGAGAACATGGGTGAAATGTATTCTGCAAGAAAACAAAGCATCAGACATGCATGTGTAGAAGACATCACAAAAAAGTAAAAGCGTAAAGTGTAAGAGATGGAAAAAACGTCTAATAAACACCAGATTTGTATCCAATAGATCACTGTTCATGTCCGAAAAGTTATTGTTAACTATGTGTTTGGGTTGAGTTAAAAAACAAATATATTTGTATGATCCTAAACCTTACTAAAAGTAGGTTTGTTGCCTTAATCTAAATAAGTAAATATGTTTCAATGACCAACGCTAACCACGTGTTAAAAAACTGGGACCAAAATCCAGGAGAAAATATTGAGTATTCAGTGGGGAACTTCAATCCAAAACGTAATCAACGCTTTGTTGCATACTTGTTGTAGTTTAAACTAGCCACACGTCACACTAGCTATTTATGTTTGAAATAACACACATTAAGGACTACAATTATTCTATATTTATAGGACACTCAAACATGAACTTGTGTTTTTTGTGTGCATGTGCCTGCATACGGCTACAGATGAGCAGCATGCACAAATAGATAAGGGAAAAATGACAACTAATGTCAGGAAAGTACGCAGAATGTGTCTGTAAAAAGAACAAATGCAACAAGTTAGAAACATGTTGCTGATCAAAATGTAGCCACTTGCACATTATTGTGAAGGAGCAAAAGAGGGAGACGAGGAGCAAGACAGAGAGGGAGGGGGGGGAGAGGGTTGTTTGGGATCTGGGTGGGGAAGCTTTCAGCACTTGGGATTGTCCCAGATGGACACAAGCCGCTTCCTCCCTTTATTATCAGCCTCTGGCTTCTACCACTCAACCTCTTCTTCTTCTTCTTCTTTCCTTTAATGCCTGTTGAACATTACGCAGCCTCTGTTTGCAGGGATTCTGGGACCCTCAGCAGAAAATACGAACAAACTGACACTTTACTGTTTTTCTTCTGACAATTTCATCTGTCCCCAGCAGCTCTATCACCCCCCAAATCTCTGCCATTTCCAAAGTCAACACTGCACTAAATGCCTGGCTGACTCACTTCCACTGTGGGTGGCTCTGTTTCCAATTTTCTCACCACCTCTGAAGAAAAGAGAAAACTCAGGTCCAAAAAACAAACCAAAAAAGAAGACAACCAGACGAGCAAAAGGGCAAAGACATTTGTTTTCCGAGTTGCTAAGTGTTAAAGGGACCAAAGCGTGCATGCAGATGCCGAGGGGAGACACGGGAAGAAACAGAGCAAATGCTTCTCCCACTCCCTTTGTGGCTCTGAAATGGTTATCCCTGTTTTCCTTCCTTTCTTTCTCTTTGGGAGAGCGTGGGAGCGCCCTCGCAGTGCTGCACAGAAACCACAGGGCTCATAACAACAGGAGGAAGCCGGTAACTTGAGTAACTCCGAGCCGGGCAGGGAGAGGGGGGATGAGGAGGAGAAGTGGAACGGGGAGCGCAGGAAAAAGACAGAGTTTCACATCTTCACGTCCCCACATCTTGACATTTGAAATGGAATAAAGAAACGCATATTTACTGACAACCTGTTGCATTCCAGACAGCATTTGCCACACAAAGTGGCATTTTCTCACACACACACTCAGCCCTCTGCAACACACTCCCGCATGAAGTCAGACACATTTCCAAAGCCGAGCGCTGTCTTACCAGTCTAGTGTGAACATTCAGAATGAGCAGTGTGTTAGGAAGTCCTGTCAGTCATGTTCACGTACAGTTCAGTCCAGAAAGATTGAGAGTGGTGAGGATGCCCAAACTACACACACACACACACACACACATGAAACACACTCAAACGCAGGCACAGTATCAGTTCCCTCTGTCCAAGTGTTGAGAAAGTGAGGGGCCGCAACAAAAGGCAACAGAGGGGGAGAGGGAGGGAGGGAGAGAGAGGGAGAGAGAGGGAGAGAGAGATTAACCCCTCTGAACTGACTGGTGGACTCTCTCCCTCCGTTACACACACACACACACACAGTTGGTTTGCCGTATCACTGACTTTTTGTGTTTTCTCTCAAGTGCCAGGAGGAGGAAGGGAGAGAAAAGTGTGTATTCATGGACATGGAAGTGTGTGTGTGTGTGTGTGTGTGTGTGTGTGTGTGTGTGTGTGTGTGTGTGTGTGTGTGTGTGTGTGTGTGTGTGTGTGTGTGTGTGTGTGTGTGTGTGTGTGTGTGTGTGTGTGTGTGTGTGTGTGTGTGTGTGTGTGTGTGTGTGTGTGTGTGTGTGTGTGTGTGTGTGTGTGTGTGTGTGTGTGTGTAGAGGAGGGACCGGCTGGCTCAAGTCCAGAGGCAGCCAGCCTGATAGAAAAACAAGACAATAGCAGGAAACACTATATCAGGAGGAGGCAAAATACCAGCACAAAAATTATTAACAGACAGCGAAAAACAATGACATCCACCGTGGAAAATACAGGCTGCAGCCTGCGGCGAACAATGATAGTGGAAACAACGTGCAGAAAAAGCTTTTTTCTTGTTGTTACAACAGGATATAAAAACCCCAAATCCAGAAAGATCTGAGGGCTTAGTGATGATTATTTTTGTAAGTGCCAAAAAGAAAAGCGTTGACCTTTTTTTTGGCAAACTTCACGATTTCAACATATTCTCTCTCATACCCATGATCACAAGCATGTAGACGCACATTCCCCATGCAATCAGTCAGCAATGACTCCCACACACACACGCACGCACATACACACACACACACACACACACATTTCCCCCCAGCAGTAATCATATCTAGTGATAAGGGCAGCTTCCCCCAGCGGTCGCTGGCTCTCAGACTCGACCACAGTGACTTACAATGGCTCTGTATTCTAAGCCTGCTCTGATTACACACACAAGGAGCTGCATTACACCCCGCTAATTCAATTTCCTCCCCTCCGGGTCAACCTTTGTGTGTGTGTGTGTGTGTGTGTGTGTGTGTGTGTGTGTGTGTGTGTGTGTGTGTGTGTGTGTGTGAGTGCATAAGGAGGAACTGATTAATCAGTTGTTGAAGGGAACAAGCTGCTTGTACAAAAGCTGACTGTAGTAATCGGTGGGGGGTTGATATAGTCAATCAATACTGAAGTTGTTTGTTTAGTTCTTCAGGTTTCTGGCTGTTCTTTCTGGGAAGTAACATTTCATGTGCTGCAATGACGAAACACACACGGGTGTCATGAGTAGAGATGGGGTCGTTACTAAAAAACATGTACATATTACATATTACTTTTTTAAAAAGTAATATATTACACTACTTCGTTACTCTCTACATAAAGTAACGCGTTACTTTACTCGTTACTTTACTCGCTACTTTACTCGCTACTTTACTCGCAGGGCCGGCCCGCCCCTCCCTACGGGCAGATCACGCAGACTGCTAAAGTTTCAAATGTTCTCTTTAGTTCAGTTTCCATTGTCGCATAAGACTGATCCAGATCCTGAATGTTTTCCTATCTGACCATGGCTGTCCTCTGTCTCCTGCTATCTGTATTTTGCGCAGTCTATCTCTGCTCACGCTGTTGCGTCGGCGTGTTCTCCTGCGTCTTGGCCATGTGTTGCACTGGAACCAGACTGGAGCACACCGCAAAGACTTCAGCCGAGCACGTACGAACTGCGCATGCGTGAGTGGCAATAACTCTCCTTACCTTTTCAAAACAGGCAACAACCGGAAGACAGAGAAGAAGAACAGACTACGTTATATAAACAAACAACAAATAGCGTGTGCGGTAGCTTCACCTTAGCATGTGTTGTTTGACGTGGTGTTTCCAGCAGTGGAAAACAGCTTCTGGCCTGGGCACAGTTTGCACCTCAGCGTCACATTCCTGTCTATTCTTCGGACGAACTCAAAATAATGGGCATACCGGCTTAAGGTGACCAGATTTTCAAAATTAAAACCGGGGACATTTTGATTTTTGCTGTCAAAATATCACTAACATATCCAATTTTCTTCATTGTTTTTGAAACTCTACATCAGATTGTCCTGATTTTCTCTGATTGACTAGATGGGGTCTCCTGCTATCACCCTGAAGTGAAATAAGTATTGGATTGAATTCGAATGACTCTTTGATTATGGACGGTTTCCATTAAATAATAATCAAAATATAGATGGACAATAGATCTAATTTGAGATTTTAAATAGCATACATTTTAAATTGTGCTTCAGAAAGTAATGTTGTTTTAGGAGTGTTGTTAGATGGTGTCAACATCAATTGAAATTAGTCACTCAGTGGAAATGTCAGATATGTCTTCATAACTGTATCCTTACATTTTACATTCACTCAGTTATGATGTGGGAGTTATACGCAGTTTGTTTTACATTATTATTGATCACATTATATAGTACATATTTCTTAATTTAAGCTCCAGTATATATGAATATGTTTGGTGTGTTTTTTAGTTATATTTGTTATTGACCGAGTAAACGCTTTTATTTTGAAGGCAGTTTTTACAGGCCTCTACCGTAACGGCCCCTACACACAGCGGCGTGCATTGCCACTTCAACGCTTCTGCCCATTCACTTTGAATGGGGTGACGTCACGATTCGCTGAACTGCATTGTGGGAGCAAAGCGTAGAGCAATGTTCTACTTTTGACGCCTCGACGGAGGCGTCAGCCAATCAAATCCCGCTTATGCAAATCTGCCAGTACAAGCGCTAGCCAATCAAACCGCGTGTATGCTAGGAGAAACAGACCACAGTTTATTTCCTCATATGCCAAAAAATGGAGGAGAAAATTATCGTAGCGGTAGGGAATCACCCGGTGCTTTATGATCAGTCTCTGTTCACCTACCGGGATACAAACCGGAGGAGCCAGGCATGGAGGGAGGTGGCAGAGACAGTGGGTGAAACTGGTAGGTTTTCACCTGTTTGGGGAGTTTATATCCAGTGTACTTCGTTTGAATGGAAAGCTAGCAGGCATAGACAGTATTTAGCCAGCATGGAATGTTGCGTAAAATAGCACCATAGGCATTATTGTCATAAATGTTCATCATATAAAGTGTAACATGTAAAACCTTTTATGCAATTGACAGGAGAGATTCATGTGATTGGTTGTTGGTCGCGTTGGTCGCGTAAACTCCCCAAGCTCAAGACACGCCCACCGCCAAGCGGCAACGCACGCCGCCGTGTGTAGGGGCCGTAACGGCCCGTCCACACAGCGGCGTGCGTTGAAGCTTCCAATGCTTCTGCCCATTCACTTTGAATGGGGTGACGTCACTTTTAGCCGAACTGCATTTTGGGAAGCGACGTGGAGCGTTGCTGGCGTTGCTCGCTTCAAAAGTTGAGCAATGTTCAACTTTTGGCGCCTCGGCAGAAGCGTCAGCCAATGAAATCCCGTTTATGCAAATCTGCCAGTACAAGCGCTAGCCAATCAAACCGCGTGTATGCTGGGAGAGACTACGCAGGTCATTTCCTCATATTCCAAAAAATGGAGGGAAAATTCATTATAGCGGTAGTGAATCACCCGGTGCTGTATGATCAGTCTCTGTTCATCTACCGGGATACAAACCGGAGGAGCGAGGCATGGAGGCAGGTGGCAGAGACAGTGGATGAAACTGGTAGGTTTTCGCCTGTTTGGGGATTTTATATCCAGTTTACTTCGTTTTAACATTGCTTTTGCTTTGTATGTCGGGGGCGGGAGATTCATGTGATTGGTTGTTGGTCGCGTTGCTCGCAAAAAATCCCCAAGCTTCAGATACGCCCATCTCCAAGCGTCAACGCACGCCGCTGTGTGGACGGGCTGTAATGCATAGGATATTCGCGCACCGCAATACAACGTGCGGGCTAGCTTGACTGTGTTTTCCGAAGTGGGGGCTGGCTTGACCACAGTCTGTTTACCTAGTGTTTCCTGACATGAAACGTTTTATTTCACCTTGCTATGTGTTTTTAACGTATATTAAAAAAACGGGGACATTTCCGGCGACAGTTTCAACCGGGGACAGGCCTATACAAACGGGGACTGTCCCCGGAAAACGGGGACGTCTGGTCACCCTAGCACCCTCCACCCCTCGAAAGTTATCGCTGACTCAGCCATGTGTATGGAGCACTGCACGTGGGGATGTGGACGCGCAGATTACGTACATATAAACCATATAAAACCCTGTCTGTCAGTGTGATTTTAGTAAGTAACGAAGTAACGTGTGTCGGGGCAATGTTAGTAACTGTAGTGTGATTACTGAATTATAAAAGTAGCGCGTTACACTACTCCGTTACCGACAAAAGTAGTATTATTACAGTAACGCGTTACACCCAACTCTGGTTATGAGGGATGTATGGAAACATATTTCAGGTACAATGGTTGTAAAATATCCTCGCTGCAAACTTGTCACATAAGGATGATTGATGATTGAGACTACCTGAAACGTACCGAATCAAACAAAACTACTACGTAGCTTATTGTAAATAACTAACGTAAGTAAGGGTAATTTTGTAATGCAAGTTGAAATAAGTCAATGTTGACTTTGGTTTTTGCCCATTTCCTGCTGATGCGATGTTTGTCTCTCGTTAAACTACATTGACTCCCTTTATTCCCATTATAATCACTACGGCCACTAGAGGCAGGCTTGAACATTCAAACTGATGTTATAGCGCTACTCAAACATCACAATTTGACGCAAAGGGCAACAGGCCAAGCTGCCATATTTGAACAGTTTGATGTAAGAACTTGATGTACACATTGCCGTACTAACTCTACATGTTCCTGTTTCAGCACTCTTCATCCTTTCTATCTGGAGATTTGACTTTAAACTGCTGTGAACAGCCTAATCCAAAGGTTGTTTACACATTTCAGACTGCTCAGCAACTGGAACTACTCGGTTAAAATTAGGAAAAGGCATCAAAATAACCTAAATATAATATACGTTTTCGCAGTGCCACAACGAAGAGGCTTTTCTGCAGTCACATGGCCACTAGCAGAAACTAGCGATTGATTGAGACCAACATCCCATCAGGAAGATGTTAACAGAAGTGCTAAATTAAGTGAGAAGAGGTTTTGTATCTGCTAGACTTCTATACAACCTTCTTTTTGCAACGAGTAGAGTCTTGGCCATTAGGAGGAGTGCAAGTTTGACACGCTTCAACATTGGCTTCTTATGCTAACATAATTTCAAATAATACTTCACTTTTGTGTCCTTTAAGCATTGTGGCTCGAAAGCGATGAAACATATACAGTGGGGCAAAAAAGTATTTAGTCAGCCACCAATTGTGCAAGTTCTCCCACTTAAAAAGATGAGAGAGGCCTGTAATTTTCATCCTAGGTACACTTCAACTATGAGAGACAGAATGGGGGGAAAGAATCCAGGAAATCACATTGTAGGATTCTTAATGAATTAATTGGTAAATTCCTCGGTAGAATAAGTATTTGGTCACCTACAAACAAGCAAGATTTCTGGCTCTCACAGACCTGTAACTTCTTCTTTAAGAGCCTCCTCTGTCCTCCACTTGTTAACTGTATTAATGGCACCTCTTTGAACTCGTTATCAGTATAAAAGACACCTGTCCACAACCTCAAACAGTCACACTCCAAACTCCACTATGGCCAAGACCAAAGAGCTGTCAAAGGACACCAGAAACAAAATTGTAGACCTGCACCAGGCTGGGAAGACTGAATCTGCAATAGAGAGGTGAAGTCACGCCCATCTACTTCCGGTCCATGGGACCCCGGAAGCGAAAAATTATACATTGAATTCAATGGAGAAAACGTATCTTTTGATCCCGTTTGAATTGTGCCACGAACTACACATATGATGTTTGTCAATCTTAAACAATCATTTCCATGTAAAAAAGTCACAGTTTGTCGTAAAACTGTTGAGATATAAGACTATGAAAAATACGCAACTAGAAAGACTACAAATCCCAAATCCCATTCTTGGTCGCGTAAGTGATGTCATAGGCGATAATGCTCCAAGACTGGTTGCGACTCGCAATTAAAGCAAAGAAGAAGAAGAAGATCTCATAACTGATTTATTCCCTCCAATAAATATAAGAGATTGCTCCAATAAATTCACTTTTACAAGATGCCTGTGTGCTTTGTACCAGGTTGTAATCACAAAAGTGATCATACCACTTGCTCGTTCTATCGCTTCCCGTCTGATGAAAGGACCAGGAGTCGTTGGACCAAACATATCAGGTAATATACATATTTTGCATGGAACATAGTCAAGTTAGCTACCTAGCTAGTAGCGAGCACGTTAGTTAGCATCACATTACTTAGCCTTGTCATTTGTATTAGCCTTAACATGAAGTAAACCAAAATGTTAAACAGTAAGAGTAGTCATGATGGTAAGTATTTTGTGAAACATTTGAAGAGTAGCCTATCGCCCCCTCCACCAGGTGCTAAGGGGGCGGGAGGTAAGCTAACGGCACATTAGCATCGGCGATCTTTTCTACTTAATGCTATCTGCACAAATGGTTAACATTGAACATTAAAAGATCAGGCAGTTCAGGGGGAGTCAAAGGCAGGCAGGCAGCTTTGCATGACATTCTTCTGGACGTGTTTCATTGTGATGATAGTGAGGGTGAGTCAATCTGTTTGTTGGAAAGACAGTAGTTGAGTGATTACTGAGAGAAAATTATTAAAAGAGATAATTATTCAAAGTGTTGTTACTTTAAAGTGTTGTTACTGACCTTTTTCTCTTTTATTTTCTTTACCTCACCTGTAACTGCTGAGACCCTGAGGAACATGCACACTGGACTGACCTGCTCTGGCAACCTGATTTCCACTGTACGTAATAGTATTTGGTTATGGTATATTATTTATATACATCAAAGGCACAATGCACCCCCCAGAGACACACATGTATTGAGTGTGATATTTTGCATAGGTCATGTGAAATCATCTTTACATACTAGAAAACTGTAGGAGCGGCAACTTGTTTTGAAATTGAATTTTTAATATCCGATAATAAAGTTGATCTGTTTTCTTTATTCTTCTCTCTTCCCAGCTCCATCCATCACCATTCTCTGTTCCTGCAGGTCCTGCTTGCTAATCAATGCTCATATTTTTTTACACAATTACAAATAAAGTCAATGTATTGTATGACATGAAGTTGTGCTTCATTCGGAGTCAATAATAAATTCTTTCTGCCTTCATTCATTCTGCCTTCAACTGCACAATGATTGTGGACTGCACCGACATCCATGTAGCTGCCCCCCAGTAAGATGAACCAAGCAAAGAGGGTCACCATCATGCCCAAGGACATCCAGCTGGCCCGCCGCATCCGCGGAGAGAGGGCTTAGACTGACCTGAGACCATCACACCCAAACACAACGGCTCTATTAAGAGCCACCTACAGTTTCAAAGAGTTGCAATCCTACGTTATTATAATGATTAAACTGGTTCAGTGGTTCATGTATCACTTAGTTTACTGAACCGTGATGAATGAAAGAAATTAGTGAGGTAGTGGTTTACTGAAGTTACAAAGACATTAATATATGAGTAACAGGTCAGTGTAAACACAAGCTTCTGTCAATTATGGATCATTCAAACTATTTATATAAAAATATTAGGGCTGTCAAGTTAACGCGTTAATAACGCGTTAACGCAAAAAAAAATTAACGCCACTAATTATTTTAACGCGATTAACGCATGTGTATTTTTTTTCTTCGGCCGCCCCGTAGTTTCAGAGCGCATCGAGTTTAAAATACCATCTACAAGCTGATGCTGACAGCCCCGCTCCTGCCGCCCGCTTGTGGCAGACCACACTTCCACGCTCACCGGCAGGCACCGACTGGCTATTGGGAGGACCGGGAGGGTGTGTGTATGTGTGGCCCGAGGGAGCGAGAGAGAGACCTTACGTGCATTGTTGTTGTTAGCATCTGGTGCTAGTTAGCTGCGCTAACGGATATAAGGAGCTGTTTAAATGAAAACAGAGGAGCGCTCTATCCACACAACTGCGCCGAGCACTTGACTTTATGCAGGTAGCCAGACAGTGGGACATTGTACGAAAAGTCAGCACACTCAGCACGGATAGTGCGCAACATGATTGCAGCGTCCAGGCAGCTCCTGTTCGAGCATATGCCTTGAGTTGCACATAGCTCCAACGATTCATCACACACACACACACACACACCATTTGTATTGTATTATTGTATGAGAAAGGTTCCAGGTTGAATTGAGGCGAATATTTGTAATGTTCAGAGGTTGTTGTGTTTAATATTCATGAGAATATTTGTCATTGTTCAAATGATAATAAACATTAGCATAAAGCATATTTGTCCACTCATATGTTGATAAGAGTATTAAAAACTTGAAAAATATTCCTCTAAGGTACATTTAGAACAGATCAAAAATGTGCGATTAATTTGCGATTAATCGCGATTAACTATGGACAATCATACGATTAATCGCGATTAAATATTTTAATCGACTGACAGCCCTAAAAAATATGTAATAAAGTTCTAAAACAAGTATTCGGTATATTCCTTGATAGCTTTTGGAGAAGGTTGTTTTTAAGTTTACTAAAATCTATCGTTTCAACTGTTTCACTTTATAAAAAGGGAACAGGTGAGTAGAGCATCATTGAGTTTCTTATTTTGTCAGTAAATTATCCAAATGAATGTTTTTCATTATTTTAGTCAACCCTAAACAAATTGATTGTACCTTTTAATAATGACCTTACATGGTCGCCAAAGTTAAATTAACTTCAGAAAATCAAATCTGTTCTGAGAAAAAACTAATAAATGTTTAAAGATAGGAACTTGCCATCCCACTGAAAAACAGTCCATAGAGATTTAAAGGCGTAGTTGTAGTTCAGTCCAATGTTTCATTTGGATTCATTTGACAACAGTCAACTATTTTCATAAAGAATATATATATTTTTCAAAGTTAACTTTATTGTCAATCTTACTCAGTTTGTGTTTATAGACAGAGAGATCAAAAAGACATTTCCAACAATCCTAAATACGAAAAATGAAATTATACAATTTACAGATATGTATACAAATATATATATATATATATATCCTATATACACCATCATGTATAATGATGGTGTATGATGTAGAAGGAAGTGTGGTAGATAACAAGTAAATATACATACAGATCCATGTTACAGCAAAAGATGGAATAATTAAGAAGCACGCAGTATAATAATAATTACATGCAACAATTAAATAACTGCTCAGCATCTACACCACAATCCCAATCTGCTGTGTCCTGTTTTCCTCCCCTCTGCATAACACCCCATCACACATACCAAACACAACGCAGAGTCCGAGGGTGTTAAGAGTATGTTTATTTAAATGTCCTCCTCCCTACTGGCCAACACAGGGAGCATATGCTGGGTGTAGAAGTTCTCCAGGAGGAGGAGATTTCCATGCCATGCAGGGTCTTTGGGGATGGGGATGATGATCGCCTCCTTCGTGGTCCACACAACAAAGTAGCAGAGACTCCGGTCTGTGATGTGCAGCTGCCCTTGGACCTGGTGCCAGTATGGGTGATTCTCCTTGAGAATATATGACCCACCCTCCTCACGGAGACAGAAGGATGGTAACTGGACTGCCTCCGCGATGGTCATGTTCCTCTGGCTGTGTGGACACTTCACCTCCAGCAGGGCAGATGGCTGCACAAGTCCATCGGGTGATGCTCCCAAAACACCCGACTCACTCACAAAGAGACCAGACTCGAACACTGTCACCCGATAGGCCTGCACAAAAGCCTTCACCCCCATTTACAACCCCCCAGTTGACAGCCATGACTCCGTCCAAGTTGTACCCCCCAAGCACCCTCTTCATGAGGGACGCGCATGGAGTGGATGAAAGTCCCGACCGCAGCACAGCACCAAAATGGCTGGACTCAACATCTGTGGAGCTGATCTGCCACATGGAAAATATTGCCAATGCTGCAGCGTGGCTGCATTTGTACATCCCCCGTGCACAATCACAGACAGCGCTCTGCATCGCGCCATCGTCTCCCATGCAGATCTGTAAAAATAAAGTAAGTACCATTTGTTAGCATGCTATAATAGATTGAATGAGCAATAATACAAGGATGGTCCAGATCTGGGGGTGGGAGGGTTTATTTTTCCATAGTTTTGTCCTCTTGTCTGATTGTTGTTATTGTTTGTTTTTTCTCTATTTTTTGTAATTTGTGTTGTTTTGGTTGTGATTGTACATTGTATTTTTCTAAATGTGTATGAATACATTTTTGAAAAACATTTGATCAACAATAAAAAAGGATTTGGTCAGGATCTAGACTCAGTGTGTAGTTTATTAATTAATCAATGCTCTCTACATTAGGAAAACACATACCAGTGTACCAGAGGGAGTCACACACAGCTGTGCCTAGATAACCAAACAAATTGACAAGATAACCAAAATCCTTGAATCTACACACAGCAAATAAACTCAAATGACACAACGAGATGTAAAAGGAGATCACACATACAGTATAGTCGATATAAAACTGGCCGCTTCAATCTGAAGAGCAACTAAAACAAAACACGGGAGTGTACTGTACCTTGTTCTTGTGAACACTAATGTTATCCACAGCATACACAGAGACCACGAAGTTCTTAAGGAGAAAACTAGTTGCTAAAACAAAACACGTTAGTGTACCTTGTTAGCTAATGTTAGCTAGCTGACATTAACGTTACACATTGCACTCATATTACTCACCGAAACCTTGTAAAGCCGGTCCTGCATGCTGGCTCTTACAGAACCGACTAACTCCCCTTTCGTGTATGTACAGCTCTCAACATGCCCAGACTTGTAGTGATGTTCACCTCGTTTTATACTTTTCGCCTCATTTTGAAAGAAACAGGTGACATTTGCTAACGTGACGGCCGTCTTTGTGATGGTGACGCGTATTGTGCAAGACCTGTGAAATGTGTAACTTCACAGTTTTACGACACATTTAAAAAAATTTGACTTGCAAAATGTTCTTTTAAATTGACAAACATCATATGTGTCATTCATGGCACAATTCAAACGGGATCAAAAGATAACTTTTCTCTCTCCATTGACTTCAATGTATAATTTTCCGCTTCCGGGGTCCCATGGAGGCTCCCGGAAGGGGAGGGACTTCGCCTCTCTATAGGTAAGCAGCTTGGTGTGAAGAAATCAACTGTGGGAGCAATTATTAGAAAATGGAAGACATACAAGACCACTGATAATCTCCCTCGATCTGGGGCTCCACGCAAGATCTCACCCTGTGGGGTCAAAATGATCACAAAAACGGTGAGCAAAAATCCCAGAACCACACGGGGGGACCTAGTCAATGACCAAAGTAACAAAGGCTACCATCAGTAACACACTACGCCGCCAGGGACTCAAATCCTGCAGTGCCAGACGTGTCCCCCTGCTTAAGCCAGTACATGTCCAGGCCCGTCTGAAGTTTGCTAGAGAGCATTTAGATGATCCAGAAGAGGATTGGGAGAATGTCATATGGTCAGATGAAACCAAAATATAACTTTTTTTGGTAAAAACTCAACTAGACGTGTTTGGAGGAGAAAGAATGCTGAGTTGCATCCAAAGAACACCATACCTACTGTGAAACATGGCGGTGGAAACATCATGCTTTGGGGCTGTTTTTCTGCAAAGGGACCAGGACGACTGATCCGTGTAAAGGAAAGAATGAATGGGGCCATGTATCGTGAGATTTTGAGTGACAACCTCCTTCCATCAGCAAGGGCATTGAAGATGAAACGTGGCTGGGTCTTTCAGCATGACAATGATCCCAAACACACCGCCCGGGCAACGAAGGAGTGGCTTCGTAAGAAGCATTTCAAGGTCCTGGAGTGGCCTAGCCAGTCTCCAGATCTCAACCCCATAGAAAATCTTTGGAGGGAGTTGAAAGTCCGTGTTGCCCAGCGACAGCCCCAAAACATCACTGCTCTAGAGGAGATCTGCATGGAGGAATGGGCCAAAATACCAGCAACAGTGTGTGAAAACCTTGTGAAGACATACAGAAAACGTTTGACCTCTGTCATTGCCAACAAAGGGTATATAACAAAGTATTGAGATGAACCTTTGTTATTAACCAAATACTTATTTTCCACCATAATTTGCAAATAAATTCTTTAAAAATCAGACAATGTGATTTTCTGGATTTGTTTTCTCATTTTGTCTCTCATAGTTGAGGTATACCTAGGATGAAAATTACAGGCCTCTCTCATATTTTTAAGTGGGAGAACTTGCACAATTGGTGGCTGACTAAATACTTTTTTTCCCCACTGTATATCAAGGCTTCTATTTTTTATTAACTGCCATTTATATTTAAGCGTCAAAATATACTAATTTTGGTATTAAGATGATGAGAATAACCCTAAAACAAATTAGTCTAAAATACGTTTTAACTACGTTTCTATTGCACATACTGTAACGTAACAATGCAGTCCACTGTTGCTCAAGTAGGGTGGATGTTCCAAATATCCAATGTTGAGCCAAAAGTCTAACTGCACTACATGTTGCCTTTTCTCTTGAATACTCTTGAGTTTGATGTTTGAGATTATGACAGATCTCTTGGTAAACTGATTATGCTCTAACTGATATATTTTTGCAAGCTCTCTTGTGACAAGTATGGGAAGTATTGCATAGCCTTGTTGTGAGCTGGATACATGTATATTAAAACCATAGATACAAATTCCATCAACACTCAAATCTAGCATTACGGTCCCGTTGTAAAAACACTAATTAAAGCAGAACTTTTTTCTCATGTGGAGCTCTCTGTGGAGGTTTTTCTTCAAGCATCCAAAGAAAACTATGAGTCTAAATTACTAAAATCAGGGTTGAGATGCAGAGGAACATCAGTTTTTTATGATGAGAATCAGTTGTGGTACTATTATGTTCCCCTCCCAGGTTTCATAAACTGGGGGCATGGACCCAAAATAGGTTACAGAGCTTTTTTCTGGCAGATCCCACCAGAACACAAGCTAGCAATATTCAACCCGGGGTCCGGCAGTAAGACACAACATTCTCATTTGGATCCCGGGGATGAACATTTTAATAATATTTAATTTGAAGCAAAAGGTCAGATGTGCACATGATGAAGCGGCTGGCTCGCTGCAAGTTGTTTATTAAACCAGTTCAACACATCTGAGTCTCATTTCAGCCAAGGAAAACAATTGTGTGCGTCACTGTCAAATGCATGGCAAACATAAGGAGTGTCTGTCCATGTGTGTGAAAATGAGTGTGTGCGGCAAAATAAGAAAGTATGTGTTTGTATCCAAAAACAGACAATGTGTTTATCATTAAAATGACTGAATACAAGGGCGAGGTCCCTCTGGAGGGGTGGGTAGCTACATCTACACAAACACACACACACACACACACACACACACACACACACACATACACACACACACACACACACACACACACACACACACACACAATAAGAGCACACACAAGGCCTCACTTGTCCTCATCTGCCTTTGGAAACGTCACTACTTAGAATCAAACCAGCAACCCCTTTGACTTCTGTGTAACAGCAATAACACATAAGTCTTTGTCCTACACACACACCTTATCTGTTATTCTTTCTGTGACTAAACTCCCGTTCACACTCGCCGTCTCTCACTCACACGTGGGAAGATGTCTCCAGATGTGGGTGTGATGTTCGTACTATGAGTGAGCGTGCTGTGTGTTTCCACCTCCCCTCCTCTGTTTTGGTTACCAGCGTCTCTGCTATGCCTTACTAATTAGTCAACAGAAGAAACACACACATGCAGAACAATCACATACAATGGACTAGCCTGTTAATCACAAGGGTACCCAAAGAGTGTAACAAGTGCAGTAAAATGACAACCCCAATATCATAATTGGAGAAAATGTACTTGATTATTACTTTAGTTAGGTATTTATACAATTAGGTTACTAGAATGTGTGATGATTTACTTTTTTATTTTACGTTACATGATCAGCTACTGTTCAGGATACAGGCTAACCATGAGTTTTCAGTAAATCAAATCACTTACAGTAAGAAATGTTTGTTCAGATTTACGGTCAGTCGTGTGGAGTTGCCAGTGATTGAGAAAACTATGGGCTTCGGCTTGTTGATGACATTTTCTGGAAAGAAGATCAGATTTATTTGGCACAGTGGTGGTTCAAACTGAAACAAGAGGACTTATTCAGCGAGGTCAAGGCTTTACATGTTACAGCCATGTCTGATTGTTTTTATTGGAAACATGCGAAGCCTGAAGTCCAAGGGTTTTTTCAATAATGTGAGAAAATGACATCAAAATATCAGACATGGCTGTAGGTTTGGTACGAGCACACACACCTACACACACAATATTGTACATACTGTGTGTTTACTTTCCTTGAGCTTTAAACAAATAAAACATGCAAGGTGGTGAAGTGCTTTTTTCAGCCCTAAGTAGTATTTGCAGGGTTAGACAATCCTCCACAAAACAACAGATTGGCTAATGTAGTTGGATTCAAAAGAGGAACAGGACTTTTAGTGGCAATCAAGGTCAAAGTTGATATCATTTGAACTTTGAGCACAGTGCTACTCGACACTTTTTGACAATAGAATCCTGAAATAAGGACTGTGGTTAAAACAAGTCTAAGGAATGTTCCCGTTTTGTTCTCTGATATATAATACGTCAGTAATTACCCCACTCGTGAATGTCCAACGTTTTTAAGTGACATACAAACTGCAGAGACTACAAAACGTCAACACGCCAGATATTAGCCTTTAGCTTAGCGGTGATGATGTGCAGCCATGCGACTGTGATGTAGTTCATTTATAGCCTTGCGTTAGCTTTTTACTTCTGGCAATTGAGCATGAATATGTGGAGATTATCCTGCTGAACAAAACGTGTTAAGTATCATGCATGTTTGCCACAGAGCTTATATCCTGCAATATACCGAAATCCAATGAGAAAATCCCACTGCTCTCTGTCGAGGGAACCCTTTGCGATCCTAACTTCAGGGTCGGCCTACGACAATACATCATCACTGCACCACTCTATGAAGAGATGGGAGCCTCCTCTACATAATCACTGCAATGAAACCCAGACGTCAACATTGAGGCTTCATTTTGTTAAGCTATCAACATTACACAGACACATCTAAACTTCACTTATAGCCAACTCTGCATGAGTAAAATATGGAAGCTAAACATATGTTTGCTGTTTAAGTTGAAGTTTAGACGAGTAAATATAATGGTTAGTGTTAAGATAAGTCAAGTTGGTAAAAGTTGAGATTATGGCAAACATATGTTGACAGCAAAACCATGTGGCTACTTTTAGGAGCAAAGGTGTTACTAATAGAAGGAAATGAAAGGAGGAGAACAAGTAGGAGGGGCAGGAGGAGGAAGGAGGGGAAAGATGGGGTCCAGACCCCTGATCCCAGCAGCTGCTGCTGTTTTGTAGGTCAGCATTACATCAGTAAGTTTACGGAAAAGGCTGGGAATCACTTCTCTACTTGACCTACTTAAAGAATGTTAGTGTTAGATGACATGCAATACTCCCCGGCTTGCCAGCACTCACTCACTCACTCACTCACTCACTCACTCACTTTCTAACCGATTTTCAGCAACGCATATTATTTTGTCATCTTGTTTTATTAGCAGTTGCTGAAACACTAAGTAATTTAGGAAGCAGGGCCTTAACATTTCTCCAGACTTTGGCGGGGTGAATTGTTTTGAGTTTCTAAACTTTTTTATTCCAGCAGTTTTATTATAGCCACATTATTGTTATTATTAAAAGGGCGAAATGTCATTGATGTATTCATTCACAAAAAGCAACACAGATCACAGTGTTTTTCCTGTTTAACAAAATATCTCAGCCCACGCTTCAAACTTCTTATCAAAAATGTAACAGAGCCCCCCCCAGCCGGTAGAGTGGACGGCTCGGCAATATCATGGTCAATTTAATACACCAGCTGTCTTTTAGTTAAGAGTTATGGTTTTAACTTCTAAACCAGCATCAAACCCAAAGGAGTCCAAATTGTTCTACTGAAACATTGAAGTAGGTTGCTCAAGAATGTATGGGTCTGTTGAATTTATAGCATCCATATGTTGGGGCTTTAACAGTGAATGAGTGTGTGTGTGTGTGTGTGTGTGTGTGTGTGTGTGTGTGTGTGTGTGTGTGTGTGTGTGTGTGTGTGTGTGTGTGTGTGTGTGTGTGTGTGTGTGTGTGTGTGTGTGTGTGTGTGTGCAGAGGTTAAGTGGTGTGGTTCTGGCCTCTAAAGCAGCAGTATGAGAGGCCGTCTAGCTCACAACTCATACTTGGTCTTATGGCGCGTTTCCACCACAGCGCGGAGCCCCGTTTAAGAGGGCTGTGACGTCAGCGGCCCGCTTTTGGTTGCGTTTCCACTTGGCCTAGTGCCGGCTAGCGGTTCCTAATTCACAGTTTTTCTGGCCCCATAAAATCGGGGTTCTAGGGCCAGGAACAACCAGGCTGTGACGTCACTCTCGACTGCTGATTGGTCAGAGACAATCGTCGCATATATTTACATGCGACGCGTCGACGTGTTTTTTTTGTTAACAGA
This sequence comes from Gymnodraco acuticeps, assembly GCF_902827175.1. Taxonomy (NCBI): domain Eukaryota; kingdom Metazoa; phylum Chordata; class Actinopteri; order Perciformes; family Bathydraconidae; genus Gymnodraco; species Gymnodraco acuticeps. The sequence goes on along the minus strand of NW_022991443.1, from coordinate 2,727,386 downwards.
TGATCAACAAAAATGGCAAAGAAAAGCACACCGTGGTCCGCCGAGGAAGTTACAACGTTCCTACACTTTATTGCAGATGACAAGATCCAGCGGGAGCTCGACGGGACAACTCGCAATATGAAAGTATTTCAGAAGGTCTCTACACTGATGTGCGGAAGCGGTTACTCGAGGACTGTCTTGCAGTGTAGGGAAAAACTGAAAAAGATGAAGAGTGAGTATCGCATAGTGAAGGACAACAACAACACGAGGGATGCCAGTAGGAAAAACTGGAAGTGGTTTGACCTAATGGACACCATTTACGGCCATAGACCGGCTAGCGTTGGGAGGGAGGGAGGTCTGGACTCAGCAACGGCGTTACTGGAGGCTCTGCGTGGTAAGTTGTTGCTAACACTCTGTTATTTGCTTGAAAGCGTTGTGTCCCTATCTGTTCTAAAGCTCACTTCTAACAAAGAAGTCTATTTTATCCTTACATTTATGTTCGACAACCCATGCTTGTATGGAGCACCGAAGGCTAGCTAGCTAGGCAGATAGCATTAGCTAGAGCTATTGTTTACACTGCGTTACTATAGATACTACCCCAGTTCCTAAACTGTAATGGAGATGCGCCATAAAGTGAGCCAGTCCTAACGAGCCAGCCAGTCCTAACGAAGTGAGCCAGTCCTAACGAGCGAGGCCCTGTAGTGGAAATGCGCTTTTACAAACAATATCAGAATCTCACATGTACACCACCAGATTCTTTCACACACAGTATCATATCGTCTTTAACGTACTGTCATACTGTAAATTATTAATTTACTATCATACTATCATACATAAATATCTATTCTCTCTCACACACAAAAACAAAATCTTAAACACACCATCATACTCTCGTACAAACAACTATAATCTAATAGAACATTATAATAGTGTATGTGAAAGAGGATAGTAGTATGTGTGTAATCGGTAAACAATCTATGTAAAACAGAATAATAACCTATAGGCTATAAGAGGGAATAGTATTTCATGTTAATAATAATAGTCATATATGTAAAACAGAATAGCAGTGAATGAAAGGCCGAATAATAGCTTATAAGAGGTAATAATAGTTCATGTGAATGACTATATAGGTGTATAAAACAGAATGATAGGGTGTGTGCATAAGAATAGTTATGAGTGTGAGAGAGTATGATTGAAAAGGAAGTGAGTTTGATTGAAAAGGAAGTTGGACTAAATTCTCAGTTCTTGATTGGCTCTACGTTTTTCGTTTGACGGACACCACCCAAGAAAGGCAATAGAATGCTACTAATTTTCCCTATGCAACCTGAAGAGTAAAAGGGTCAAGTCCGTCAGTAATGACTGTAAGTGTAAGCCTTACACTTACACTGTAAGGATTAGTAACATGGATTGTGTTTATGTGATGACATTTGGAGATGTTTAAACTCAATGAGAAAATGCGTTATCATTTGCGCTAGCGTTAGCATTCACGATAGTGTTAGCATACACGCTAGCATTAGCCTTACTAGCATACACGCTAGCGTTAGCCTTACTAGCCCGTACACATGCTTATTGCGCAGCTATTGTAAATAACCCCATTTGTATTCTGTGAGACTGAAGGGGATGTTGCATTGTTTTTGTTGCTTTCGTTGCAGTTTTATATGTCTTAAATGTAATTTAGGTTAACTTCTTGTTTTATTTAGATGCTTTTATTTTGAAGGCGAGTTTACGCTGTTGACAGGAAGTTGTTGTTGCTAGGGAAACAACATGACTGCGAAAATAAATATCCTCTATAGAGAGGTGAAGTCCCTCCCCTTCCGGTGGACCTCCATGGGACCTTATTTCGGAAAGATTATGTATTGAAGTCAATGGCGAGAGAAAAGTTATCTTTCGATCCCGTTTGAATTGTGCCACGAATTACAAATATGATGTTTGTCAATTTAAAAGATAATTTTTAAAAGAAGGTTTTGCCGTAAAACTTTGAAGTAAGACTTTTTTTTTGTGAAACCGCTCAATGAACTACATTTCTGGTCTCGCACAACAACACACGTCACCAAGATGGCCGTCACTACTATCTTGTCAACAAAACGATTGACTACCCTCACTATCACCACAATGAAACACGTCCAGAAGAATGTCATGCAAAGCTGCCTGCCTTCCTTCGATTCTCCCTGAACTGTCTGATCATTTTAATGTTCAATGTAACCAGCATTTGTACAGATAGCATGACGTAGAAAAGATTGCAGATGCTAATGTAATTTGTATTCAAATGACAGCGTTGTTTTCCCCCATAAGTGGGCGGGGCCGTAATTTTCGCCCGGAAGTGACATAGGTGTTACTCTCATCTATAAAGATGGAGAAAGTACAGAATAACGAGTATGTTTAAATGTTACCCACCCCCCCCCCCCCCCCCATCCCCCGAATAGGCACAAGGTTGGTATTTACTATAATATAAAATTGTAGGTTGTGTCCTAATTCGTTTATAAGCTGTTTTGTAGCTTTGCGGTCTGTTTACAGTTAACTTTTGGTAGTATGCTAAAGTGATTCTAATACGGATTAAAGGTGGGGTAGGTAATTTTGGAGAAACCAGCTCGAGTGCGCTATAATTTGAAAATACACAGACGGAAGAAATCTGCTACTTCCTTACAGAGCCCCTCCTCCAACACACATGAATGCACACATGACCAATGAGGGCACGAGATAAGTTTGTGCACAGATGGAAGGCTGACAGGCAGGTAGGCCATCCAGTTATTTTAGCCGGGCCGGCTCAGATGATTGGTTGTGCTTTTTATAGCGCTACGGCTTCCACAGATGACATTTTTGTATGGATTTTTTGTCAAAGCACTTCAGATATTCATTGCTATCGGGATGTTAAGAGCATTCCATGGAATATAACAAAAAGTGTATCTCGAGCCGGTTTCTCAAACTTACCTACCCCACCTTTAAGCCTAAATGTATTTGTTATTTCTGTGTCTTTATAGCTCTTACGTTGACTCTGGAGTTTCAATAAATTCTAAATCATCAGTAAAGTCTACGACCATATTTCGGAGGGATATGCTACAGCTACTGGAGCATTAGCTATATTTACCTTTTTTACACTTATCGGTCCTAAGTGTTAATCTGTGTATGTTACACTTGCATGTATGAGATCATTAAGTGCCTTGTATCTTCTTTTTTTATAGTTTCACTCCGTTTGAATGTCAGTGGACTCCAAATAAGTCAATAAAGGAGCATGGCTGCTCATTCCCTGGCTCTCAAAAGAGTTTGGCTGGCTGTTTAATCTATGTTCACACTGAGACAGTACAACACACAGAGAGAACAGTACACCTATTGTGTAAGTACATACAAGCAGGTCCCACAGTATGATCACAAATAGATAATCTCTGTTAAAAATCAGTTTTTATTAAGAAGTATACAGGCTGCATATGTGTTCTCAGCCTTGGAGAAACTTCACATGTTTTGGGATGTGAACCTCATTAATAAAACAGATATTTCAACGTGTGCCTAATTTGTTCATGTGCTGTTGAGGTTAATTTCAGTAGTTGTGTGCTATAATGTATTTACAAAGTGTGAAGAGGAGGCACCTTTAGAATAGGGAACCTGTTCAGGTCAATTAGAGTCAAACTATTAGCTTATTTGTCAGGATTCTCATGTTTTGTCACGTTTGTAGTTTTGTATGTCTGGTTATGGGTATTTTCCTCCTTGTATATTGTCTGGTCCTTCTTCCTGTGTTTTTCCCCTGTCGTTAGTTTCCCTGGTGTGTCTAGTTGTCTGATTGTGTTCACCTGTGGCCCTTGTGTTTCTCCTCCCCTGTCCGGCTGTTTCTCGTCTTGTGATTACCCCTCCCTGTATTTAGTCTGTTCTCTTCCTGTGTTCAGTGTTGGTTCGTCGGTGAGTGTTCTGTTTTGTCTTTGTTTATATCCCTAGTCTTGAAATAAAGGAGTTTTTTCAGTTTATATCTGCATTTGGGTCCTGCTTCCAACATACACCGTAACATTACGAACCAACCAACAAATGGACCCAGCAGATGATCCATGGGAGGTAGAATTACAGCATTTTACCTTCTATCTGGCTTGCTGCTTCGATTGGTGGAAGGGAGCGTCCAGTGTTCGGCAGAAGAGGGCCGCTCTGGTAGAGGCACACCGGTTGGCAGCAGAGAAACTATGTTTTGTTGAATTCTTACCTGACTGGATTTTGGACTTCCTTGAAACATGTGATTCCCGGCCTGCTAGCCCCAGGCATGTTAGCTCCATGTCTCCCAATTCCCAACCTGGCACCATACGCCTTGGTGGGTTCCGCCTGAAGTCAACCCGTGCTTCTGCCCCAGTTCCTGCTCCTGTCCAGGAGTCGTATTCCGGAACTCGTCTGGCTTATGGAGGTCCACGGAGTATTCAGGCGGCTGCTAAGAGGAGTCGTCGCAAGGCCAGGCTAGCAGCCCGAGCCCCAGCAGCCATGGTTCCGGCTACAGAACCGGCCCACACAGCCATGGTTCCGGCCCCAGCAGCCATGGTTCCGGCCCCAGTTCTGGCCCCAGCAGCCATGGTTCCGGCCCCAGCAGCCATGGTTCCAGTCCCAGTACTGGCCCCAGCAGCCATGGTTCCAGACCCAGTTCTGGCCCCAGCAGCCATGGTCCCGGCCCCAGTTCCGGCCCCAGCGGCCATGATTCCAGAACCAGCTCTGGCCCCAGCTGCCATAGTCCCAACTCTAGTCCCATCTCAAGTTCCCTCTCGAGTCCCCTCTCCAGTTTCTTCTCAAGTCCCCTCTCCAGTTCCCTCTCGAGTCCCCTCTCCAGTTCCCTCTCGAGTCCCCTCTCCAGTTTCCTCTCGAGTTCCCCCTTGGTTCCCCTCTCGAGTCCCCTCTCGAGTCCCCTCTCGAGTCACGTCTCAAGTCCCTACCCAATATCCTGGTCCGTTGGAGGTTCCGCTGGGGGTCCTGCCAACTCCATGTCCTGTCCCGTTGGAGGCCCCGTCGACTACTCCTCTGCCGGGGGTCCTACCAATCGTATGTCCGTGCCAGTGGAGGTTACGCTGGAGGTGCTGCCAACCCTATGTCCTGTGCCGTTGGAGGTTCCGCTGGGGGTCCTGCCAACTCTATGTCCTGTCCCGTTGGGGGTCCCGCCGACTACTCTTCTGCCGGGGGTCCTGCCAACACTATGTCCTGTCCCGTTGGAGGCCCCGTCGACTACTCCTCTGCCGGGGGTCCTACCAATCGTATGTCCGTGCCAGTGGAGGTTACGCTGGAGGTGCTGCCAACCCTATGTCCTGTGCCGTTGGAGGTTCCGCTGGGGGTCCTGCCAACTCTATGTCCTGTCCCGTTGGGGGTCCCGCCGACTACTCTTCTGCCGGGGGTCCTGCCAACACTATGTCCTGTGCTGTTGGAGGTCCCGCCGACTACTCTCCTGCCGGGGGTCCTGCCAACCCTGTGTCCAGTCCCGTTGGGGGTCCCGTCGTCAACTCTTCTGCCGGGGGTCCTGCAAACCCCTTGTCCTGTTCCGTTGGAGGCCCCGCCAACACCTGTCTCGCCGGAGGTCCTGCCAACTCCTGGTCCTCTTCCGTGGGGGATCCTGCCGAAGCCTGTCCCACCGGCTCCGGTTCCTGTTCGGCCGACACCGGGTCCTGCCCGGCCTCCGGAGCTGTTTGGCCTTTGCCCCACCTTGGACTCTGCCTTGCCCCCGGGCCGTCCGCCCGAGTCCCCCACCTTGGACTATGCCTTGCCGTCTGCCCGGGTCCCCCTTTTTGGACTCTGCCTTGCCCCCGGGCCGTCCGCCCGAGTCCCCCTTCTCGGCTTCTGCCTTGCCCCCGGGCCGCCCGCCCGAGACCCCTTCCTGGTCCTCTGCCGTGCCCCTGGGCTGTCAGCCCAAGACCCGTCCTCCAGACCCCCTCCACCCACCCTGGTGGCCCTAGTTTTGCGTTATGTAGACTTAATTAACACTTATAGTTTCATGTCTTGTTACATAAGGATAGATCATATTTGTTAAGTGTTATTATGGGAGAATTACTATTCTTGTGGTACTACTGCCTTATTAGGCCCATATTGAGCATAATAAGACCAAACAACTTCCTTTCTTGCAATAAATAAGCACCAATTAGAGGGTTATTGAGGAAAAACTCGCAACTAATGGCCTATTACTTGTAGAATATGGTCTTGCAGAATAAGGCATTAATAAGTGTTTTATAATGACTAATAAAGAGCCAATATACAGTACTGCTAATAAGCATGTTAATTAAGAACTAGTTGATGGTGAATTTGTGTACCTTAATATAAAGTGTTAACAAAAGTTATTATTGCAGCTCAAATTTAGCTAGCAGTGCTCTGAGCAGCTTCAGGCTTTGTTTTCAAGGCTGTAAACCAGTCAAGGAATGAATATTTAAACTGGCTTCCTGTTGGATCAACCTGACTTCCTTTTAAAGTATACTCTCTCACAACCAGTACAATGTCCTCTCATAAACTGTCATAAGCTCTCAAAAACACAAGCATTGTCTTTCACATACACACTACTATGCCCTCGTACATACTACAATTCCTCTCTCTTATACACTATCATTCTTTCTCAGACACAAAGTTTTCTATCTTGCATACACTACTAGATTATTATATTGTCGTATGATATTGTCTGTAAGTGGGAATAATAGTGTTTCTAAGAAAGTACAGTTTGGTATGTAAGTAAGTTTGATTTATGGCCCAGACAAAAGTGTGTGAAAGAGAGCATGATTGTGTGTGTAAAAGTGTTTAGCTATATGTATAAAAGAGTTTAATGGTGTATGTGTGAGATTCTGATATTGTTTGTAAGACCAAGTATGAGTTGTGAGCTAGACGGCCTCTCATACAGCAGCCCTCCAACACAGGTCATGTCTTTTTCTTCACAGCTAGTGAACCACATAGGGCACACACACTTGCTGCTCACACACAAACACACACACACCTATGAGATCATCAAGAATGTAAAGCTGCTATGCAACGCCAGTAACAGCTTGACTGTGAATTATGAAACAAAGGGTGTGTCCAAAACACCCATGGGTGCTGTTGCTGTAGCAACAAAGCTGCGGTACACTCATTCATACACCTCTAATGAGGCGTTCCCAGGATTAATCTCCTGATGACATCATAAAGAAAAGGCTGTCCCTGCAACATGTTCACACTCTGAACTCGTCACACACGGCAGCTTGGTCAGGTCCCTCCTGTCGTCACTTTTCTCTTTAATGTGCAGGCTGATGGACTTTGAAACGTGTTTTTTTTATTGTGTAACTTCCTGTTTAGGTCAAGATTTAGGTCACCTTTCCCCTCTCTGACCTCTCGAGGTTCTAGAGGGTAACAGGTTGCAGAGAGGCCTATTCCGGCCGGGGAGTGTTATGACCGTAGTCACAGCGTACCTCCTTACCTCTCACCAATTCCAATTAAGGTTCCAGCGGGGACCTTGTTCCCTGCGTGTGCCTCTCCACCTCTGTTTCTTACTTCTTACTTGCTACCCCCACCCTCATCCACCTCCACTGGCTGCCGGTCAAGTCCCGGATTCACTATAAAACACTCCTCCTCACGTACAAGTCCCTCCATACCCTCGCCCCCCAGTACTTAACAGACCTCCTACATCCCTACACCCCCTCTTTGAGTCTGCGGTCCTCACGGGCCTGCTCTCCATCCCCCGCTCTCGCCTTCGTACTGTTGGTGACAGGGCGTTCAGTAGGGGTGTAACGGTTCACAAACATTTCGGTTCGGTACGTACCTCGGTTTTTTGGTCACGGTTCGGTTCGGTACGTTTTCGGTACAGCAGAATTTTTTTTCACAAAACAAAACATATATATATATTTTTTTTTTATTATTATTAAACTGTGAATAATGTATTCACTCAAATAAATACAAAATATAATAAAATAAACATTAAGGTGCAGCATTTCGATGAACTGAAATAATCTGTATTTGAACTTTACTGTAGGCTATTAGTACTCACAAAACATAAACTATTAGTTTTGGGTTTTTAATTATTATTAAACTGTGAATATTCACTCAAATAAATACAAAATATAATAAAATAAACATTAAGGTGCAGCTTTTCGATGAACTGAAATAATCTGTATTTGAACTGTACTGTACTAGTTCCTAAGCAGCCAGTTTGACATTATGACTTGCTTGTCATTGTATTTTCATGTTTTTTTAAAGAAAAATTAACTTGTCGAAAGGGCAGATATGCTGGCACTACCAATGTCTCCTGCTGTGGAGAACACCCTCTCTCTAGGGACAGAGGTAGCAGATACAGCCAGGTAGCGCTTTGCTAACGAGGCAACATAAGGATATTTGGCGTTTGTAATAGCTTTGGCTCGGTCTGAACTCTCTGCGAGTGGTGGAGGCTTACATGCTAGCGGGAGTTGGGTTTGCACTTCAGTGTTTTTTCTTTTGGTACCGGTGATATTCAAGTTCGGGTGATGCCTTTTCAAGAGTGTGCAAGTTTGATGTATTGCCAGCCGCGTAACCAATGTTAGTTGAACAATGCCGACAAACAGCTTTGGTTCGGTCCACCTGTCTTTGTCCTTCATCCTTGTTCGTAACTGCGAAACCAAAATGTTCCCAAACCGGAGACTTCAATGATGCTGGAGGATTTTCGAGCTCAACTTTATCTGCGTTCGCCATTAATTTTCGACAGTTCCTCAAATTACTGACTACATTTGAACGCATCCCTGTGACCAGCTCTCATAGTGTGCCTCTCATCCAATGAAATGACTTGCTCGCTCTCTGACGCGTTGAACCCAATGTGAGCAAATTACTCTGAATGCTGCGACGCAGCACCTGAGATTACTTCCAACAAGTTGTTCACGTTCTCAATTTTTTACGTTTAACGTTATATTCGTTCGGTACACTTCGGTACACACCTGTACCGAACCGAAGGGCCCGTACCGAATAATTTCGGTACGGGTACGTGTACCGTTACACCCCTAGCGTTCAGTGTTGCGGCCCCCACCCTCTGGAATGCACTTCCTCCCGAGATCCAGAACGCTGCCTCACTGGACATCTTCAAATCCTCACTAAAAACGCACCTGTTCACCATGGCCTTCGGACCCTAGTCCTTTCCTGGTCCCCTGGCTTCCTTTGTCATTTTTATTCTTGTTTTGTTCGCTCCTCATTGTCTGTTTTGTTTTGTCTGTCCATCATGTACAGCGACCTTGGGTCCCGTGAAAGGCGCTTTATAAATTCCATTTATTATTATTGTTATTATTATTATAGGCTCAGACTGTCGGGGGACACCTTGCTTCTTCCTTCTCTCTGTCTGTACCTGTGCACTCTCATGTTCCGATTAACCCAGCCTCCCCCCAATTTCTTTTTTTTGTGTCTATATCTACGCCGGGATCCGGAGTCGAGGCTGATCCTGTTGCTGTGGTCCTGTGTCCTGGATCCTCTATCCTGAGTTCTGGATTGAGTCCTGGACTTCGAGTCGTGGCTGAACCAGTCTCTGCGGTCCTGCCTGACTCTCATCATACTACTTCCCTGATGCCTTCCACAGGATTGTTGACATCCTCGTGGATTCATCTTCTTATTATAGACACGTGCATTTCCAAACATTTGGTCTACCTATGCTGTAAAATGTATTATCTCTTCGATTTACACACGGCATCTATTGCACATCTGTCCGTCCTGGGAGAGGGATCCCTCCTCTGTTGCTCTCCCTGAGGTTTCTCCCATTTTCCCTTTAAACTGTGGGGTTTTCTCTGGAAGGTTTTCCTTGTACGATGTGAGGGTCTAAGGACAGAGGGTGTCGTATTGTCATACTGATATTCTGTACAAATTGTGCTGTTGTATTTGCTGTAAAGTGTCCTTATTGCAAAGTATTTTTACTGTATGTACTTTGCACTTTGGCTCGACCAAAAATCGTTTAAAAAATGTGCTATATAAATAAAACTTGATTTGATTTGAAGATCATTTAGGTTGGGGTTAGGTCAAATCATTTCTGACCTTACTGTACTTATGTTATGTATGTAAATTAAAGATAATCTATTGTGCTTTTTCAGGTTTACCCTTTCCTGTAGTGTGTTCTATAGGTTTTTGTGCATGTAAATGATCTGCAAAGGCTAAAATCACTGTGTTCCTTTCAGAGGGAGTTTCTCCCCAACACACTCCTCCCTGCCTAAAACGCCTCCAATGGACTCCACACACAATGTCTGTCACTTTTATCTGTTTACATCTGAATGCAATACAATAGGCTTGCTGGGTAAACCTGTGCCACATAGTGCTGGGGCAAACACCGATTCCATTGCGACAGACAGAGACCATAAAAGGGGCCCTATGCTTTGGTGTGTAAATGGTCTTCAAAGGATATAGTGACATCACAATGTAACACTTGCGCTTCTATTGGCTATAGCCCTCCAGTGGGGCTCTGGTTTCACACAGAGGGTGAAAAGAGGTGCTGCAGCACAGGCAGTGTTTTTGAACATTAAAGCATGTAAAAATGAAATATGAACCTGAAAATGAGCCTAATTACGCTCCTTTAGGTATGTTATCCATGTGACCTAATTTAAGCAACGTATTGTAGTTCAAATAAGTTGACTTTAGTTTCACATGGGACACAAATAGCAGTGACCAATCCACCCACCCTTGGATGACAAGTCTGAGTAAAAGTGTGTTTTGGCCACGATCAAAGCCTGTGTCCTGTACCAACTGTCTCTTTTTTTTCCATTAAAGACTGTTATTAAGATGTTCAAATAAAGCTGTGAAAGTGTGTTGATATTGCTTTATTTTGGTCATGAGATGATAAACTACCCTGTTAATACGCATGCATTTGGGTAAATGGTTGAGCAAAAAAATTGCTGACACATAATGTGAATTGCTGACTATGTGAAATATTGATTATGGATATGCTTGCATTGTTTTAGTAGTATATTAAAGGTCCCATGTCATGGCCATTTCTACTGATCATAATTCCATTGTTGAGGTCTACTAGAATAGATTTACAAAGTTCCAAAATCACATTGGTTTCTCATACAACAGCTCTGTATAGCATGTGTATTCACTCTGTCCTACACGCCTTGTTGGAGCTCCTGCCCCCCCACAGTCTGCGAGACTGTGAGACAGCGAGACACCGCGGAACTCAGCCTGAGCACACACACGTGAGTGTGTGGCGAACTGTGAGTGGAGATCCACAGAGCTGCGGCTGAGAAAAGATAAGGCTGAGTGAGTGAGTGTGTGTGTGTGAGGAGCTCTATGGATTGGTCCATTTGGACCTGGGTATGGTTACGTCACTATACCCAGGAAGAAGAAAATGAAAAAAGAAAAATCTCCAACGAGGCGTTCTGGGGCAGCATAGACAGGTATTTTCTGTGTTAGAGTTGTACTCGCTAGAGGGTGTACTTTGAGGGTTTGTGACTTTACAGACCGTTTACATGCATAAAAAGCTACACAGCACACAAGGGGACGGGTAATAACCGGAAAAGCATGACATGAGGCGCATTCACACCGCAGGACTTTCCCTGGTACTTTGGTTCTTTAGTTCCGTTAGTACCAATAATGTCGCGTTCACACCGCCGGGACTACTCAGGGCCGGGAACTCTTTTGGAACTATTTTGGCCATTTTTAGTCCCTGCTAGAGAGGTGGTACTAACCTGGTGATAAAAGAGTGCCAATTTCTATTCTATTTCTATTGGCTGGGCGAATTGCAAACCACGCCCCGTTAGACTGAATTTGTTTTGTTGGGCAGCCATTTTTTTCCTCGCTACAAAATCACATCCACACCTGAGCGAGTCGTTTTTTTGTACTTTAAAGCAGTTATGACCACACGTACTACAACACCGGAGCGGTGGAATGATGAGGAAGTGTCGGCGCTTCTGGCAATTTACTCCGAGGACGGGATGCAGCAGCTTCTACAGAAAGCAGTTCCCAACTCCAAATGTTTTGAGCGATGTTCGCAAAAGCTACTTGAGCTGGGAATCGTGCACAGTGCACACGGATGCCGGGTAAAAATAAAGAAACTCAGGCAGGACTATAAAAAAATTAAAGACCACAATAATAAGAGTGGTAACGATTTTCTATTGTTATTATATATATATATTGCCACTGTTTTTTAATACTGACACCTAACTTGCACTAAGGTGTGTCTGCTGCTATATATATTGCCACTGTTACATTGTTTTGAAACTACTTACACTTTATTTTACATTTCACACTTTTATTTAACTTCAATTTACATGCATACGACACACCTGGAACAGCGTGATGCCGTTATTGTTATGTCTTGACTGTGCAATAAAACAAACAAACTGGCGAAGCTTTATTTATTGTGTCCCTCCCCAAATTTGCAGAATAGAAGAATGTGAGAGCAGACAGGTGTCGGTGGTTGAATTTATCTACAATGTTGCAACCTTGTGCAGCAATGGCAGGGGCAGAAACACAAGTCTTACACACATAAACACAAGTAATTTATCATGCCATTTGTTTTAGATAAATAAGGGAAAAACACCAAACAAGGGTTAATGTCCTTTTCCAAAATCAGCCTGAGGGAGTAATATATAATAAATACATAAAGATAAAGTCCATTGTTATAATGGGGTATTTTATTTGTAAATTACCCTTATGAACTCCATGTCTGAGGTCGGAAAGTAAACAAACGCCTCATACAGCGGGTGGGCTTTATATCCCCCACCCCACCCCCCCCCCCCCGTGTAGTTCTTCTTCTCTCGTTTTTTGTTGTACTCGCCGTGAAGTGGTTTTGCGGCCTGCCAGTAAACCCAGAGAAGAAGAAGACGAAGTGACGTCAGCGTAATCTTGCCTCAGGGAAAGTACTGCGGTGTGAATGCGATTGGCACTAGCCCCCTGGCGGATTCAGTGCCGTGGTACTTTAGTGCCGGCACTAAAGTACGGCAAGTCCTGCGGTGTGAAAGCGGCTATTGGACCTTTAAGAATGTCAACTACAGCCTTATGATATCCAGCTGATTATGCTTGATCATATTAGTTGATATAATTATTATGTATGTGCCAATCTGCTATACTACAAAAAAAAGCTAATTTACCAGCATGACGATCTGATCAAAACAGCTATGATGCAGCCCCTAACAACAGCCCATCATTAGGAGTGCACTTCCTGCATACACAGTCATATTTCAGACGGTTTAACAGCTTGTGTTTACGGCTTTACTTGACTGTAAATAAATCCTGGTTTCGTCCAAACATCAGTGTGTACATGATGCTGCCAGTGAAGTATACAAGCCTCAGTGTAGACAGTTCATTCTGTACAGCTCATTAAAACTGTTTATAACAGCCACACAGTCATATGGCAGTGTCAGAAATGACTAAACTGACAAATAAAAGTTACAAACCTCTGCATAAGGAAGACTAAAATGAACAAAAGTGGATGAAATTAATTAATTCAATATTTAAAGAAAACAAGCAAATCCAGGAAGCTCATGTTTTTAAATGGCATTCAAAGTTAATAGCTATCACCATGAGGTAACTTATTACCTGTAGAGCTTATAACGGCTGAGTATTTATAAACCAAAGTGTCAAATGAGAAATGAGCATTCAAGTGTGTGCTGCTGCATGTGCACTAACTGTGTTAAGCTATATTTCATCTGCATGTGTGAATTTAGACATCTGGATATGACATGCACATTTGATATAGTCCATTAAAATGACAGGGCTGTAAAGCAGCTCTGTCACTGCAGTCACGACACCTGTGGGGGGATTTATAGAGAGATTATGCATTGACACTGAGCCTGAAATCTGGGGTGAACAGTAGTTTTTTGGGAAATGTTTTGCAGCTGTTATCAGAACTGGTGAAGACACTATGGAAATCAAGCCAAGAGACCTGAACCAAATATTGATTGGGGTCTGTGCATATGTTGAGTGAGGGTCTACAACAGTGGTTCTCAAATGGGTGTACGCGGACCCCTAGGGGTACGTTGGAGTACTGCAGGGGGTACGTGAGATTTATATTATTTTAAACGTAATTAATGCATTTAAACAAACTACTAATAGTAGATTAATTACTTTATTCAAAGGTTTACAGTAATTCTGGATAATAAAATGGGAACAATAAACGGGGCGCTCTCTTTTCCTCTCCCTCTCCTGACAGCTCGTCAGGCTCGTGCAGCTCGCTGAACCTGTAATAAGTGACCCGACAGTAAAGAATAAATATATGTAGCCTATAACTAGTTTAGCTAGTTCCAGAGTAGATAAACTAGCTAAGTGTGTTAGGTCTAACTCTTAGTGTATTTTGCTCCGCTCAACGGTCCGTCACAGCGGACGAGCTGTGATCATGCAGAGCTGCGTGTTCTCGGTCAGCAGCAGCTGATCTGATCTCTGATATCTCTCTCTCTTGCGTCCGGTTATACTTCACTCGCGTTTTTGTCCAAATCTATCAGATCTAGCTAGTTCTGGTTAATGATATGACTGCCTGCTTATCAAACGACCTAAACAATAAGCGTTGCTTGGCAACGGCGTGTGGCCGCAAAATATAGCATTATGCACAGGGGTGCACATAACTTTTTTGCCCTGGTTCTCAAAGGAGCACCTGGAGATATTGCTTTGTGCTCATCCTTAAAATGAAATAAACCGTAACTTTTGAGGGGGTCTTGACTTTATTTGCCAGACGGCACTGAACACACAGAGGTGCACACAGAACACACATGCAGAGGTGAACACAGAACATACATGCAGAGGTGAACACAAGACAACATTAGCACGACCAGTAATCCTACAAGCTGTCATCACTACCCTCCTGACTGTTCTCCTCACTGTCTTCCTCTCTGTCAGACATGGTAGCTGATGATGTAGGCCTACTACTTTCTCTCTGGTTGAGTCTGTGATTAGCTGCTTGCATCCACAAGTCAACAGCTGGTTTTGGGTCGAAAGTCTCTGTTGTCATCTTAGAAAAGTGGATGTAATCAAATAAGTATGTGAACATAACCAATAACCTACCATAGCCAATAACAATTTAATGTAACTTATTTTATGTATGTTGTTCATTCATATCTTATTTTACCTTAACATTTATTTATTTATGCATATTTTTTTATCTCTCCAGTTTTAAAGGATATTTTTGGTTACTGTCCTATAGTATACATTGGAATGATTTCAAACCTGTTTATCCCAATAATTATAAAGGAGTGCCTTGGAAATAAGTGTTTACATAAATTGTGACCAAACCGTTTGAACTTAGACTAAAGTGAACTATCTAAACACTCAGAGTCCTTTACCTCACTGAGCTGTAGTATCAGCCTCTCAGTCTGACTGGAGAGGACTCTCCCTCCACATCATTGTAGAAACTTCTTCTTCTTCCGTTAGAGCAGCTAGCACCAGATGCTAATAACAACAGCGCCGGAACCGGTGCACCCTCCCTCTCTCCCACGCTCACTCGCACTTTGGCTGTGAGCTGCAGGCGCCAGATAAGCCAACATCCCCCATTTTCATCACTTACAGCGCCCATCGTACAGGGCAAATGAAACGTGTAACCGGGGTGAAAAGGGTGTTACATTTACTTAATTGTGAATATTGTTACATCAAGGCCGAAAATTAGGATGAGCCCCAATGGTCAAAAATGTTTTTTTTCCCTCCCAGAGCTGCCAGCGCAGCGCCTCCACAGATCTGGCGCCCCTAGGCGAACAATCTATTGACGACAGTGCTACGGGCTGGCCCTGAGGGAGAGAGGAGAGAGAGAGAGAGAGTTATGAGAGGAGTAGAGAGAGAGGAAGAGAGACGAGAGAGAGAGAGAGAGAGAGAGAGAGAGAGAGAGAGAGAGACTCTCTCTCTCCTCTCTCTCTCTCTCTATTCTCTATCTCTCTCCTCTCTCTGCTCTCTCTCTCTCTCTCTCTCTCTCTACTCTCTCTCCTCTCTACTCTCTCTGCTCTCTTCTACTTCTCCTCTTCTTCTCTATGTTGGTACGCAAATGCGCCTTTTTTCAAATGACACGGTGCTCTTTTTTTGGCGGAGGTGCGCAAAGTGTTGTAACTGTCCACAGCCAAGGAACAGCAGCAAAGAGAGGCGAGATCATGTCTGCTCAAAGTAGTTCAGTCAATTCGCTTTCTTGCTCGTCAGGGTCTAGCTCTGCGTGGCCATGACAGTGATGAAGGCAACCTATGGCAGCTTCTACGACTCAGATCGGGGATGATGATGTGCTGAAGAGATGGCTGAGTAAGCCCTCAAACAATTACACAAGTGCTGTAATTCAAAATGAGGTTTTGAATATCATGGCCAACTCCATTGTTAGGAGGATTACAAATACAGTACAGGGGTTGCCCGCACTTCAGTACTCCATTATTATTGATGGAACTCAGGATGTTTCGGGAGTTGAACAAGAGGCCATATGTATCCGTTATGTGGATCATGACCTTATCCCTCATGAAGACTTTGTAGGTCTATATGAGGTGTCTTCAACGACAGAGAAGAATTTGGCTAAGGTGGCAACTGATGTTCTCCTGCGGTTGAACTTGCCCTTGTCCTGTCTTCGAGGGCAGACCTACGATGGAGCTGCAAACATGTCCGGCGAAAGCAAAGGAGTTCAAGCACTTCTCAGAGAGAAGTAACCTCTTGTTTTGTATGTCCATTGTGGTCCTCACTGTGTCAACCTTGTGACTCAGACAGCCTGTAGCTCATCCTCTGTTGTGTCTGATAGACTGAATTTGGTCCACAAACTTGGCACTCTCTACCACCAGTTTAGAAAATATAAGACTATATTTAAAGAGATTGCCCAATCTGAAGAAGGGAGTTTCATAACTCTAAAGCCCCTCTGCCCTACACGATGGCTTGTGAGGCTAGTGGCCATTCAGGCAGTTGTAGGACAGTATGAAAAGGTATTGCTCAGTCTGGAGGAAATGGCTGCATCTGGCTCCTCTGACACGTGCACAACCGCAAGAGGACTCCTGGAACGCTTTCAGGAGGGGCACACTTTGCTCTGCCTTCTTCTTGCCTCTGAAGCCCTTAAAGAACTAGAGTGCTTCAACCGCTCCCTTCAGAGCAAAACTGGAAGCGTCACAGGGATGCTGGCTGCAGTTGATTGCGTGAAAAAAACACTTAGAGTGAAGAGGTCTGATGAAAGCTTCCATCAGATTTATGCAAGGGCCTGTGACATGATCAGTGAAATGGGCATTGAGACCGTCCAGATGCCTCACATCTGGAGACCTCCTAAGCGCTACACAGGAAATGCAGCAGCTTTCACACCAGCATCAACTGAAGAGCACTATAGAATCGAATTCTTCAAAGTGCTAGATGCTGTTGATGTACAGTTGACCAAGCGCTTTGACCAGAGCAGCTTTGATACTCTTAACAAGTTTGAAAGGGTGCTAGTCTCTGGAAAGGTTGAAGAGGTTGTCAGTCTTTACCCAGAACTGAATCGCAATTCACTGGAGGTGCAGCTGGCAATGTTTAAGCTTCAATATCCATCCAGCACCATCACTGACGCAGTAAACACTCTCAAAGCTATGCTGCCAGAAGTCCGTGCTCTCTTTACCCAAGTAGAGACTTTGGTTAGACTTCTTCTTGTAGTGCCATGCTCCTCAGCCGAAGCAGAACGAAGTTTTAGTGCCTTAAGAAGGCTTAAGACATGGCTCCGCTCCTCTCTTGCGGCTTTCACACCAGCGCTTTTCCCTTTCTAGCTCCGAGTTAGAGCTTTTCTGGTTCAGCTCCGGTTTCCCTTTTCTGCTCCCGCTCTGTTCACACTGCCCAGCACCCGACTGGTGCTGCCGCTGCTGCGTCATGACGTCATCGTTTACATCGCTGATTTGCTCCCCAACGGCATTACGGCGCTCACAACAACAACGGGGAACTGCGTCGGGTCGATGATCGTGTTGCTTTTAATCACACGAAGCCAGATTAAATTGAATAACGACTTCTCCAACCATATACTTTGCTCCAGAGTGCCGTGGTTCATTGTTTATTAATGTGTTTCTGCAGCATTTACCGACCGCTGCAGTGTTGGCTGCTCTTCCATGGGAGTTTATTCTCCTCCGTTAGCTCCCAGTTAGCTCACACTGCTGCGGCCGCTCTAAAGTATTCACTGTCCAACTCACACAAGCAGCTGATACATATCCCCAGTTCCCCTTAGCCTAAGTGAATGTGTGTCAGTCTGAATTGACGCTGTTTGGTATCACAACGCTGTTATGAAAGTTTCTCTGGTATAAAATGGGTGATGTTAGCATAGCAACCGAAGCTAAACTGACTACTTGCTATTGCTATCCTATTGTGGCATAAACCGTTTTCTACAGGCACATTTTACCAGCGTATTTTTATTATGATTCTACTTGTGATAGTCGGACACGACAACCTGTGCAGCCCATGTATTGATTCCATCCGATAGCTGCTATAATACAAAACAAAACGTCTGCCTCTCTCCACAATGATCAATAACAATGAACGGATGGTCAAAGTAAGGTACAAATAAACAGAATCACACGAAGCCTGGTTAGTGTTGCCTGACTTTATAAAGTGTGTGTATAAGCACTACTGCTTGTAGGCAGGCATGACAGTCGACCCATGTTCAGGGGAGGAGGGTTTAGTTTCCTGCACGCCTCGACGTAAGAGAGACGTAAGCGACGCCACCTCTTAGCTCCGAAGCTCTTGCCTCTAGACCGACAATTTTTTGGAGCTGGAAGTGAACCCGATTCCGGAGCTAAGAGCCGGCGCCGCTGCGATGTGAACAGGAAAAACCGGCGCTTTTCAGGCTCCAGCTCCGAGCCGGAGCTGAAAAAGCGCTGGTGTGAAAGGGGCACATGAGTCAACGTCGTTTGAACAATGTGGGTGTCTGCCACATCCACCAAGACAAACTTGATCAAGTTGACATAGAAGAGATTTGCCAGCTCTTTATCTCTGCAAATGATACAAGAAGGCATGTTTTTGAGGCCTTCATTTAGTCAGAGCAGTCTTTCCCAAAGTTAGGGTCAAAATGGGTCGCGTACCTGTTTTTATGAGGTCGCCAACTGGCAGAGTTTTGTAATGTTCTTTTTACAATTAAATACATTTCATATACATTTAAAATTCATGTTTTGTTGTGTTCTTTATCGGTAGTTTTTAAATGTTGATGTTATGGCAATTTGTGATGTATTTTTGTAAGTTTGGGTCCTGGGGAAACACCAAATGTCTCTTTTGGGTCTCGGGCTGAAAGAATTTGGGAACCTCTGGTCTAATCTGATTGATCATTTGATAACATTAAATAAATGCATTTAACAGAAATTGCAACTGTATGCAAGGGATGCTTGAGTTTAAATAAATAACGAGTGTTTTTTTTATTAAAGACGGCTCAGAATTAATAATCAAATATGTTTCCTTTCTTTACTAATGGATGAAATTACAAAATGTACCCATCATTTCCCTCATGCTAGCACTAGCCACATAAAAGTATCAAACCACCAAAATGCACCAGAATACAGGAAATCAAAAAAAAAATTCATGGAGGAGAAGCACCCCCCCGTTTATCAATGTCCCCCCCCACATTCAGAATGCTTCCTACGCCCATGGGTTACGGGTAGGTAAGTTTGAGAAACTGGCTCGAGATCGCTACAATTTGAAAATACACAACCGGAGAAAATCTGCCACTTCCTCACAGAGCCCCTCCTCCAACACACACGAACGCGCACATGACCAATGAGGGCACAAGATAAGTGTGTGCCCCGATGGAAGGCTGACACAATGTTGCCAACTTGGCGATTTTCTCGTTAAATTTGGCGGCTTTCCAAACCCTCCGGCTACTTATTTGTGTCAAAAGCGACTAACGACTAATCTAACAATTTATAATGGTGTTATTAGGGACTTTTCTGGTGTTTGGAGACTCACGTATTGTTCTGCAGTTAACGAGCCGCGGGTGCTGCCGTGAGCCCCGCCTCCCTCCCATAGTACTCACAGGCGCTCAGACTGACAGTTGTCTGGCCGCAGCTTCAGTCAGAGCAGAGAGGAGACAACCACACTCCCCCGCGTCGAGGCTGCAAATGAATTGCGCATGCGCCAACTGCCAAGCCGTCCTGGTTTTGAGCGGGATTTAAATGTTGAATGTAAATGTTTCTTCACTCTCTTCATACGGTGGCCGGCAGGTGCAAACGCGGAACAACGGCCAAAAACAAATACATTAGCAGGAAACAGCTGCAAATCCTGAAATGAAAAACAAACAAATCCTGAAAACAAATACAACCAAAAAACGCTGCATTTACAGAAATGATGCAAACTAAATACAACACACAAACCCCGAAAGCAAACGCAACAAAAAAACGCTGCAAATACCAAAACGACATGCAAAGTCCAAAGCACATACAAATCCCAAAACACATACCAAAAAAAAACATTCCGGAAGTGCTCCATGCCTCTAGGGGGCGCGCTACGTGGAACAGATTGATGTCTGACCAGACATAGAGGGAACGAACAAGAGTGCTGCAATTTGAAGCCGGAGGAAACGAAGTTGATCGAAGTGGAAAAAGACGATATATAAAAAGGTGAGTTTTGTTTTGATACAAAGAGCGTCATATTTACCCAGCTAGCGTTAGCTTGTTTGGTGAAAGAGCTTGCAAGTCAAGAGACAGCACTGTCTGTGCACCTAAATGTAACTCTTGACATCATATAGATATATTATAGGTGCAGAGAGGAGTTGGTTTATTGTGCTTCAATGTCAATCCTAATGTGAGAGTTAAAGGACGGTCAACAATATAATGTACCTTGGTCAGTTTGGATTTATCGTGGCATTTATTCTTAATTAAAGTGAATTTATTTTTATTTCAGTCAGTCATTTGTGTGTTGTATGCAGGTGTGGGACATTCCAAATGTTCCAAAAGTGAGCACTCCACGAATGGACAACAGTTTGCAGGGTAAAATAAAACATTGTCAACATATTATTTTGTGCCACAAGAAGCAGAATGTTTTAACAGTACAGTAGTTTGAATATATTTGTTGTTAACCTTTATCAGACCTCTCAGGCACCCACAACCAGCGTCTGATTGGGTAAGACTAATTACAAATGTAATTATACCATGTAGGTTTGAATTTGTGAACATGAAATCAATAAATACCTTTGTGTGCACTTATTTCCTGGGTAAAAATAGGATGGAGCACCAACCCCATTCCAGGAAGAGGTCCAGTCTGCCCCGGGTCAGAACCACTTCTATAGGTAAACGAGGTTGACAGTTGCATCCTGACACAGTTGTTTGCTGTGTATCTTTATTTTACATTTGTTTGTTTGTATAGCCTCCAATCACAGTGGGTAACATTGCCAGGAAGCAGAACAATTATACTTTTATACATTTCCAAATGACACCCACAACATCTGACATCTTAGTGAAGACAATACAAAAAACACCCACAAATATTTTTCAAAGATCAGATATTTTTTGTTGCATCCATTTCAAATGTTTACAAGGATTGTGCAGGAGTATGACAAAAGTGCTGTTGTCAGTTTAGAACCCAATGTATTGAAAAAACAGGAAGAGGATCGACATCCTTTTGTAAATATGACTGTCATGCATATATTAGGTATTTGAAAGTAATTATTCAACTGTCTTCTCACTGCAGCAACTACACAACTGTGTATGCACTTATCATTATTGATAGCCAGTCTGAGCCAGAAGACACAATGGAGCAAAGGTATAAATTGTTACTATTACCACTTAATTTTTCTATTCTATTCTGTAAATCTTATTACTAGCTTCATCATTTAATATTACAATACATCACTTTGTCTTTCCCAGCACAGAATACCTGACTGCGGCACACATTGTTGCAGAACTCTCTGCAAAAATAACAAATACATCTTGCAGCAGGTTCAATATTAATAGAGCCAGTGTGTGCGATGGAGCAATCCGCGGCTTCAAAGGTGCCTCATTCGATCCCTCTCATGAGATGTCAGTTAAGTTCACTGATGATGAGGGACACACTGAGGATGGAGGGGACAATGGTGGTCCCAAGCGTGAGTTCCTGACCCTCCTTATGGAATGCCTGAGAATGAAGAAAACATCACGTCAGCAACTGTTTGTGCCCCATGGCGGTGTGACTTTCCCAGCCGCTCACTGTCTCAAAATCTGATTCTAAATGTATAATGTTCTTTATAAAGATAGAACTAATACACAATTATGAATGTATAATATAAGCTGTTTTGTGTATTTAATCATGCATTGGTCTACAATTTAATGATGGCTTCTACATATTTCACATAAACAGACAATGAAAAAATGTGTCCTTCATGCTGATAACTAGTGTATGCATCTGCCAATTCGTATTCTAAACAGAGTAGTGTGTTGAATCCTTATTTCTTGCATTTGAAACAGATACAATAAAAAAAGTGAACTTACTGTTGTGTTCAACTTCTGCCAAAAACTGTACATGTTTGCCACAGGAGCCACAGAACACTTGAACTGTCCCCAGATTCTGGCCACAGAAAGGACAAAACATGGCAGCCTGAAAAGACATACATTGATGTAGTAAATCCATTTAATCAAGTTAATCAAAAACACATAGTCTAAATAGTGGTTAGCTAAATAAATAGAAAGATACATCATGTTTACCGTTGAATCTGTGTGCTCTCTCTCCTTGAATGTCTCTATATTTGTTCTTGAGCATGTCTAATGCACACTACTCTCCTGTCATTACTTTGTCCCTCTTCACATGTTGTCACATCTCTCTCAATTCAATAGCTTTATTAGCATGACCATAGTTACAGGTAATTGCTAAAGCTCTGTATAGTTGCAACATCTATACACAAATATATACATATAAACAAACTGCTAAGAATTCAAATGTCCTTTTTCCGCGGTACTCACTATGGCCCGTGTTATTTGCCTGCACTTGATTTGTCATCTCTTTTTAAAAAATGTTCTTCCCTCACTTTATCTTCTCTTCACGTGAAGCTCTCCTCTCCTCAGCTGGTGTAGTAGTTAGGCACGCTAACGCTAGCTATATAAATATGACGCTCTATGTATTAAAACAAAACTTACCTTCTTATATCTTTCTCCACTTAAATGAACTTTCTTTCCTCTCGATTTCCATCACTCTTGTTCGTTCCACGTAGCGCGCCCCCTAGAGGCCTGGAGCACTTCCGGAATGTTTTTTTTGTATGTGTTTTGGGATTTGTACGTGCTTTGGACTTTGCATATCATTTTGGTATTTGCAGCGTTTTTTTGTTGCGTTTGCTTTCGGGGTTTGTGTGTTGTATTTAGTTTGCAACATTTCTGTAAATGCAGCGTTTTTCTGTTGTATTTGTTTTCAGGGTTTGTTTGTTTTTCATTTCATTATTTGCAGCTGTTTCCTGCTTATGTATGCGTTTTGGGCCGTTGTTCCGCGTTTGCACCTGCCGGCCACCGTACTTTCACACTATAATAAATAACTGCTTTGCTTTGCTTTGACTCACACAGCCTCAGTCACTCAATCACCTCGTCCACTGTGTGTGTGCCTCTCTGTGACAAGCTAAACATCATGGCACAGTCTAAATTGTATTCTCAAAAATACAGAAAGGAGTGGGAATCAAACCCTGAGTATAAAGGATGGTTGAAGCCATTTATTGGAGATGACACACGGGCATACTGCCTTTATTGTAAGGGGGATTTCTATGCCAAACTGTCATGTTAAAACCCCAAAACATACTCAAAAGGCAAAGACATTTCTGATCTACTGTCGTCTGGATTTAACTCCGGTGGTTTCAAGTGTTGATCCTTGAAGGGTTGGGAACGTTTTTTTGTACTCCCCTATGCAAATTAGGCGATGAGGTCATTTAGCGACTTCTGGCGACTTCCAGGACACAAGCTACACAATAGCTACTTTCCTTACTATGGAGTTGGCAACACTGGGCTGACAGGCAGGTAGGCATCCAGTTATTTTAGCCGGGCCGGCTATCGGGATGTTAAGAGCATTCCATGGAATATAACAAAAAGTGTATCTCGAGCCGGTTTCTCAAACTTACCTACCCCACCTTTAACATTAACATTAACATCATGGTAACACCATGGCGACCGGCGTCACACCTGCAGCTGTACCGCTTGTAATTAGGTTCAACTATAAAAACTTCGAACAAAATGCCGGCGGCACCAACAAAAGGAGCGCACACTGCAAAGTCTGCAATATTAAAATCAAGGATGCTGGTGCAACAACGTCAAATTTCATCAGGCACTTGAAAACTCACCCGGAGAGGTCAGTCACATTAACGCATATGGATGGTTAGCAAACATGTTTAGCTCAGCATCAGCTATGTAATGTTAACTTAGCTTGCTACTAGCTTTGTAACTGAATATTTGAAAAGATGAGTGAATGTTTGCTTGTCACACTTGTTTGCGTTGAATGACGTTGACATCCAACTCTTGACATGACATAAAAAAGGTCGGTAACGTTAATCATTACGTTCCGCTGCCACCATCTACTGGCTAACGTTAAACGTAGAAAAATACATAGTCACATACATAAATACATCTGTCGGTTTATAGGCAGGTTACAGGTTTATTGTTGACCACGTAACGTAAATGTTACAGGTTTATCAGGTTACCATTACACTGCGTTTGAGTGAGAGGATAGAGGAATATGTTTATTTATAGTAGACTTAAAAGATGTAATTAGAGACCCAGTGTAATTAAACAATACGGTTGCAGAGGTCAAATTTTAACATTTTTGTCCACTGGCCAAATGGCCAGCCTAGTGAATGTTGAAATTTTATCAGCCACTCAATAGATAGATTGCCATTGTTATTTTTGGCTGGTGCGTGCAACATACAGTACCAGCTACTTGCATGATTTACCAGCATTTGGCTGGTAAATGGTGTTAATGGTAGATATCTCTTTTGGAACAGGTCATGTTTTAATATCACCAGTTCAGTATATTTCAGATAATATTGCAGCAATAGTTTTTTAGTTGCAAATGGCACAGAACAAATGTTTACTTTTAAGTACTTTTAACACAGTTTCCCTGCGGGGGATTAATAAAGTATTTGTGATACTGATTTCTGATTCTGAAGTGTTTTGCTTATAAGTTGTTTGCATTTAGCTAAAGTGTGATGTTTTTCCTCATATTGCATTTCAATAGCCTGTTTAAAGTGATCATATAACAAACAACTAATCAGTATTGATACTGTATGCTAATAGATATAGGAGTGATAATAATACAGTAAATGCTTTGAATTTCTTAGATATAGCTGTGCAGTATTCTTAACAGACTGGATAGCAGCAGACAATTGAAGGCTTATTACAACCAGTAGCTTGGCGTGGGGAAAACATTAGGGGAAGCCAATAATACGTCCTTTCTTTTGGGTCGGGGGTGTGGTGGTCAATATAATAACGTAACCAGATGAGTGATTACAGCACCCGGTATCATTTTACACACATTTGTATCATACATATGCAGGACTTACACACGCCTGTTATCTAACCGACAGGTCCGCACTCTCCAGCCGAAACTCTAATAAGCATTCATTCACAAACTAAATCAGGAGACCTTTAACGTTTTACGTTTGATTCGCTCCTTTTTTCCTCGCTGTACACAGCTCCAGTTTGGGTATCGGCCTGTCATCAGATTGTATTTGTTGTTGCTGCTGTAGCGGAAGTTTAGTACAATTATTTTTGATTAAATACTCCAAATCTCCACCCTCCATAATTGCACTTGCTTCAGTTGCTTGCTACTTTCTAACGGCGGTGAGAGTGGTGCAGTGACGCTATCTATCTTCTATCGATTAGATTTATGATTCGAAAATTATAAAAGTAGGGTAGACATGTGGATATTATCCGACTGAACAAAACGTGCATTTATCTAACAGGTTCGTTTTCCACTGACCTTATTTCAAGCTATTTTCCAAAATCCTATGGAGAAATCCCATTGCCTTTTTGTAGAGGGAAACCGAGCGCAGCTTACTTCCGGGTTTTAGGACTCGTCACTGAAACACTAAGTTGATGCGATTTGATTGGATTGTGAGGCAAGGGAAGCCAGCCGCCTCTGGCTTCCCTTGGCATGGCCCTGACCAATCACAGGTTGGCAGGGGCATGACGTGAGCCTTGTCTGATTGGTCAATCCCTCTATTTTTTCACCAAGGGAAGCCAGTTTCGTCTGGCCTCCTCTCGCAACAGAGAGTGCAATCTACTGTTTCACCATACCATCTAGAGGGGCGCTGTTTCACTATTTGTAAAATACTCAATGAGAATGGGGAGAGACCATAGGGGAGAGACGGGCCGGCAGCATCACACAACAAAGAATTTCCGAAACTAAACGAAGTGTTTTTATTTATTTATTAAAATTATAACTACAATCCGAAAAAACAGGGGAAGCCTGGCTTCCCTTGGCCTCCAGGAGAAAACGCCACTGATTACAACCAGAAGAGACATGAGACTTTTATTTTTTAGAGACTTGAGACTTGACTTGTACTCAACCCAGGGAAGATGGGTGCTCCAGGTAGAGGGGTTACGGTCAACGATGCAGCGGAGGGCTGATTCCAGGTCCTGGTTGGTTCGCTCAGTTTGACTGGGGATGATATCCAGATGTTAAACTGACAGAAGCTCCCAGGGATTGACAGAACTCCTTCCACACTCGAGAGTAGTGTTGCACGGTGTACCGATACTTGAAAGGTAACGCGATACCCTGCCGTTAAAAACGGTACGATTCCTCCGTTTCATTAGTATCGGTACTTTAAGAATGACGGGGGAAAGTATTCCGGTGGGAAAGCGCCGTTTTAATAAGAGCCGTGTTTGTTCAGCGCTCTGCTTCCACTCCCTGCACTGCAGCCGTGCCTGCAGTTCCGCCCCTCTCAAGCAAGCTCTAGGTGCCTCCCCTCTCTCGTGTACGCGGCCACGCGCTAGCTGCCAGAGCATGTGAGAAAACGAGAAGCATGGCTGCAAGTGGGAGTGTAACTGCCACTGTGCCTCGGCTTGTTGACAAAAAAGACGCCAGAAGCGAAATTTGGAAGTATTTGAGCTATATCTCTGACAGTGAGGGCAAGCCTACGGACACCACGAGGCCTGTCTGTGAGAAATGTTTTAGATCCCTGCAAATCAAGGGAGCCAACCATAGACTGTATATATAAATGGACGTAGGGTCCGTGACGTCACCCATAGGATTCTGCAGAGTTGCCGTGAAGCCCTTAGTAGGCGGTGTCGGCCACTAACGGCTCGACAGTGACGTCAGAGTTCAACTCCCGCCTGCTCCAAATAAGGGCAAAGAGGCGGAGCCGAGGCGGGACCTGCTGCCACCGAGCTGGAAGTTCCAGAGCTAGCTGAAGCTACCAAGCTAACATGCTCCCCATCTGCACGCTGCCGTCGCATTTTACGTTTCTAAGGTAAGCGGACATGAAACTATTCAGAAAAACTATAAATAATAATCTAAGTTATTGAGTTTTTAGCATAATACTTCAGAATCTTAAAACCCCTTAACGTTTGTATGCAATTGTGCTAAATTCAACACTGGAATCAAGCAAATATTAATATGTTTGCATGACATTAGTTATTTATATTTTGATATCACTTAACTATACGTTTAATACATTTAAGTCAAGCTAAGGTACATGTGATGGTAGCTAGTTAGTGCTCTTACCTGTGAGGCCTCCTCCAAACAGCATAATAACCAGACTGTATCATTAAAACTAAGTACCAGTTCTAGATCCTTGACTTTAGACAAACAATTCAAAAGACCAATCTTTATTTGAATGTGCCTCTTAACCTGAGATATTAGTTATACAGTAATAGTATTGACAATCTAAAAAAACTGAGCAACTCAACTTTATGTTTCTTATTGTCTAAAGCATTTATTATTTTCATTTTCCCCTCTCATATTCAGTGTGGACGGATTGAGACAGCGTGGTGTCCAGAGAGCAGCAGAGACTTTAGGGAGAAACCTCCGTGTGATGGACGTCCAGTCTGTTGGTTTGGAGAGGACTGAGGGTCTTTCCTCAGCGAGGAGGACCAGGGCTGATGAAAGAGCCCATGCTGGGCAAAGCTGATACCAACTGCACAGGCCTAGTCTGTCACTTTATTTGACTAAATGTGTTTACTTATACATTTAATAGGTTTACACCTTCTGTCCATATGTGCTTTTTATTTAAAACATGTTTGATTAACTTTTGGTTCACATTTCAATAAATTGTATTTGCACTCCTTTTGTCCATTATTCTTACTGAAAATGTTAGATTACACATTCACATCTGACTGAAGATTGGCCCCATTTATTTGTGACGTTGCAAACTCTGCGGTACAAGGCACAAGTGATGTGAAGCTCATAAAGTGAGGCAAATATAAATAATCAGCGGATGGAGTGTAGATGTGGAAATAGCTGCATTCGATCAGCTGACTGTTTTTACAATAAAAGTAGTTTCTTAGTGAATGTCCTGTACTGGTCTTAAAATCTCATAACATCAGCTTTTAATGTTCCTCTTGGATGTTCTTCTTGACCCTCAGAGAAGGAGAAAATGCCGTGTCTTTCAGGCATGTCCTTTCCTAACAAAAATGACAGGAAACATAAAACATATTATTGCAGAACAAGTGTGTTATTTATGAAAGCGGTGTGTTTGTGTGTTTAGGGGCTGTAGATATAATTATTTTGTAATTGTAATGTTTTTTTTTTATTTTAACAGTGAGCTACAAAGACAATCAGATTATGAATGAACAGTATGAAGTTCATCAACATTGAAATATATGTTATTATCAAAATAATATTTAACTGTTATCAAAACGTAGTGCAACTGTAGAAGCTTGCTCTGTTGTCTCACTGAAAGAATCACTTTTACCACGTTTTTTTACAGACAATATTGAGGGATAAATAGTAGCAGTTCTCACTATGTGTTAAATATCTTTGCCTTCAATACATTAAATTAGAAAGCTGACAAAGTCATATTGCTAAATATCTAAATGTAACTTTTTGCATGGAAAAAACACTCAACTTAACTGATGTGTAGGTGATCTAGTATTTAGTATTGTTTAATGGAATGTATATTAGTGTATTCAAGTCAATACTTCATTCATTTAAACCAATATCTTTCTTGATTCTTTGTACAGTATGAAAAATAGAGTCTTTGTACCTGTGCTGAAGTTCACTGCTGTGAGGAGTCCAGTTCTGTCTCTCACTCTCTGGTCCAGCCTGTCTGCATCACCTGGACACTTTAAACAAACAGATATATATGTAAAGTACCATGTGTACAAACAATATAACTGATTCTCTTCTGTTGAACATGTTGGATTGTGTATTGTCCGAGTCAGGGTCCTTTTTATTTTACTGTAACTTTGGAAGTTGTGTTACCAATGCTTACTGTTTATTTGATACCCATTTGGTAATGCAATTAATAAAAACAACAAGGTTTGGGTTCGTTCTTCAGATGACTGTGACGTTAACGTGTAAGCTCAATAATGAACTCCAGCTCAACCAACCATATTGTAATATCTAAGTAATCATCTTGAAATATGACATTAATAATTGTAATATACACATCTTATTGTGAGGTTGATTTCACATACACTACTTCGACATTAGCTTGTCTACATACTTGAGCATAGCCAATTTAAATTAACCTTAGATGCATACAGTTCCTACCTACATAATAAAATATCTCTCTAAGTTACAAGGATGTAACCTTATTTTATCAACCTCAAACAGAAGCCGTTTGTTCAACAGTATTATCCCACTTAACGCTTAACACTTGTCTATTTCGTTTTAACCTTTATATATACAGTCTATGATTTTAACTTGGAGGCTACGATTAGCATCGTTGGCACCGATGTAGCTACCACTAGCTTACATGCTAACCCAAGCCTTACCATTCAATACGTAGCTGATTAAAATCATTAACACATAAATAAAGCACTCGAATTTCACTTACCGCAAAACCGCATTCATGCACCGTCTGTTTTAACCACAGAGCGAGTCACAATAGTCAGATATATAAGCATGAAGAACAAACAACCACGGCCGGCTACAAGTTGTGTTTCCTGGATGAGCTGAGCAGGCAGAGTCCCTGTAGCTAGCTTCACGGAGCAGCTAGCAGAGAGACAAGAAGCTAACAGCGGCAGTCACTTCACAGAGCCGTCACTCAATGTGACCACGCCCTAATTTATGCACAAACTTTAAGACCTAATATAAATAAAAGGGTCGCGTTAGAAAACAATTCACTCACAGATCCATAATCATGAAGGTGGAATCTAACTATATCGATAATAAAAATGTATGGAGCCAGGGGTAGAAACATGTTTTTTTCTGCTGTAAAATTGGGCATTTTAACATGGGGTCTATGGAAATTGCTCCTTTCTGCAGCCATCGCCTATCGGCCAATATATGAACTGCAGTGTGTGGCACTTCCTTATTGGCTTCCCGGCTCTACCCCACAGTTTGCCGCTTGGAGCCAACACATCAAACTTGTCTAAGCACCTCGCCGACCGGTATCCAGAGCTGTTTAAAGAATTTAAAGACAGACAGGTTAGCGAATGTGATAGATAACATAATTACATCATGCCTTCAAATCTAAGTCAAACAAGTGTAATTTATTTTGTGACAAACGAA
Source organism: Gymnodraco acuticeps (assembly GCF_902827175.1). Lineage (NCBI taxonomy): Eukaryota > Metazoa > Chordata > Actinopteri > Perciformes > Bathydraconidae > Gymnodraco > Gymnodraco acuticeps. The sequence goes on along the minus strand of NW_022991443.1, from coordinate 2,697,023 downwards.
CGTTTTCGTAGTTTGACGAGGCAATGATAACTGTCTAATATGGCTATCTTTTTAGCTAACTTACCAATGTGGCTAACATCTGCAATATACATTTTGTCAATAATTATTTATATTACATGTTAATAAAATATTAAAAAAATTATATTTTATAAAACAAAAAAGTTGTTTGAGATGATGCTTAATTTTATTTAATACGAATTCTTGACATTTATTTTGTTTATTGGTCTCATTGTTTAAAAGTTTGTGTTATGGTTATGGTTCTGGTGTGAAATAAAGCACAATAATTACATTTAAGACTGTTTCCCTTTTTTTAAGAAAAGTATTGAAATCGCAATTCTTGACTTGGTATCGGTATCGAAACCAAAATGTTGGTATCGTGACAACACTACTCGAGAGGTGAATTGAGGGCCGAGGTCAGAGACTATGTCAGAAGGGATTCCATGTAGCCGGAAAACGTGTACAGAGAGGAGTTGGGAGGTCTCCAGGGAGCTTAGGAAGAGCTACAAAGTGGGCAGACTTAGAGAACCTGTCAACAATGGTGAGAATTGTGGTGTTACCCTGGGAGGGAGGCAGGCCGGTAACAAAGTCCAAGGCGATATGTGACCAGGGATGACTAGGGATGGGTAGAGGCTGGAGCAATCCTGCAGGTGTTTGGTGGGAGGACACAGTGCACTACAAGACATCTATCAATATGTGTGTACAGTATACCTCCACCATTAACTGTCGTATTCTGCAAATTTCTTATACTATCTACATACATCTTATATAAGAGTATAATACATATGTATAATATCAGTTAAAATAAGTGCTTCAACATAGTTAACATTGCTGGAGGTATACACAAAGTTTTTCATTCATTGCATAACTACACCGTTTGTGTATATGATATGTCAATAAACCTTAGAAAATCTTGAAATCTTGAAAGGGATGTGCAAAATAGTCATTATATACAGTCTTTAATTAACTATTAGTAGAGAATAACGAGTAATGAATATACTTTATAGGGATCCTATTAATATCTAATAATAAAAATAATGAAATTCAATAACATGCTTTAACCACTAGGTGTCCCTTTATATCAGCTGTGCACCTTTATGGTGTAAATACAGCCTATCTACCAATTGGATCAAATATAAAAGTCAGCCGAATTAGTGTTGATACTGCAAGGAGACGTATTGTGTGAAAAGAAATGTAAGATGTTGTTTAATGGCTGATATATTTATGATCCATGTCACGTTTTCAGTGTTGGCGGCAGTTCCTCATGTTTGTCTAGAAGCAGGGGCGGACTGGCCATCTGTAGAATCTGGAGAACCACAGAACGGCCGGCCGTCAAGGTCCGTTGACGGCCGGCCGGCCCTTTAAAAAAAAAAAAAATAGTTTAACGTCATCATTTAAATTGCACTGACGGCCGACAGAGGGCGCTAATGCAGTTGTGTGGTTCTTATCTGTCAAATAATCACACACGAAGAAGAAAAAAGACCGGCCACACAAAGCGAAGGGATTAGACGCCGCGGCAGACAGGGAGAATGAAAAAACATTGATACAAATCAAAGAAAAGAAAAAGAAAAAGGTGGGGCCGAGAAGGCAAGAGAGAAAAAGGTGAAGTCACTCGCAGGTGAAGCATATCAATGTCGCAAATTGACAGACCTTTTTGGCAGCAGCGCTGCTACAAGCACTATCATCAGCAGCTTAGAACAAGTGCAAGATGATGAAGAGAATGATGAGGGCGCGAGTTCAGATATACAGCCAGCCTCCTGCGTTCATGATGAGGGACAGAGAGTTGAGCTGCTGGAAGAACCAGCTCAACTGGCACACGTGCAGGGCAAGAGCAAGAGGTGGGTGAGAATTATCCCTTGAACTCAGTGGCGTTTTCTCCTGGAGGCCAAGGGAAGCCAGGCTTCCCCTGTTTTTTTGGATTGTAGTTATAATTTTAATAAATAAATAAAAACACTTTGTTTAGTTTCGGTAATTATTCTGCCGGCCCATCTCTCCCCCATTCTCATTGAGTATTTTACAAAGAGTGAAACAGTGCCCCTCTAGATGTTATGATGAAACAGTATTGCACTCTCTGTTGCGAGAGGAGGCTAGCCAAAATTGGCTTCCCTTGTTGAAAAGAAATTGAGGGATTGACCAATCAGATGAGGCTCACGTCATGCCTCACAATCCAATCAAATCGCATCAACTTCAGTTCGTACTGTAACTGTCATCACCACCCTTAAAAAGTAGTAAGCAACTGAAGCAATTGCAATTATGGAGGGTGGAGAATTTCATCAAAAAATAATTGTACTAAACTTCCGCTACAGCAGCAACTAAAAATGAAATCTGATGACAGGCCAATGCCCAAACTGGACCTGTGTACAGAGAGGAAAAAAGGAGCGAATCGGACGTAAAACTTTAAATAATAAACAGCGAATTTCTAACATTTGATATTTCATGTGGCCGGACTGGGTCAGTTTCCAGGTCTGAATTTTAGTCCCAGTCCGCCCCTGTCTAGAAGTCTTCTCATCAGGGCTCTATAAATAGAGAACTACGGCAGATATGTAATATTTAATGCAGCCGAACCGTGTATTACAATGCCGTTATGTGATGACCTCCAAAGAGAAAAGCAAGCACACTCGGAATAAAGTGTTTTCGGTCTGTTTCCGGTATTTGTTTATGACGATGTGATGTGAGATGTGAGACTGGAATTGCACAGGGGAAAATAATGTATCTATGCCACAATTTTAGATGCGGATTTTGTTAAACTAATAAGTTTGCGCTGTGGACCAACACTATACATTGACGGGGAAGGGGGTAGCAATAAAGATTACACCATTAAACTGTTACACAACATAACATAAATAATATCGATAGCAGCGTCCCTAGCAACCACCTTGGTAACAATGAAAACGTTGTATCGACACAATTTCCTGAAGTAATCTTCGTAATAACTAGCAAACTAAAGATCATGTACATCCACTGCACACATAATCTGAAATAACAACTCATATGTCTCGCATCAAAAAACATCAAAACGCATTTTAATGGCCAAACAAACTTTAAAATAGGCATTTTCCACCGAGAATAAAACGAAGTTCGGCCATGTTTTTTTTTTCTGCAAGGAGAAATGTGAAGATCACGTGACATAGGAATTATTGCAGCCAATTACAGCCATTGGAATGAATGGTGAAAAAAAACGTAGGGATCTTACAATTTCAGAGGCGTTTTTGTAGAAATACTACGTCCTACGTTGTGGACCAACGTAGTTATTACACGTTTTTTTTATGAGACTGGGTTGGAGGGACTGGTGAGCGGAGCAAAACACACCTTTAGACGTCAACTAACACATTTAGCTATGGCACTGTCGTGTGTATATATATATATATATATATATATATATATATATATATATATACATTGAATTATTCAATTTGATAATATGTAATCAACTTAGGCATCCCTCCCAAAAAAAAAAATAAAAAAATTCATAACTCATGTTCGAATACATGAATAATTATTCGAATACCTGAATAATTTCGAATATTCGATTAATCGTTCCCATCCCTACTGGATAGAGCATCAGGCTTTACATTCCGGGAACCTGGACGGTATATGCGACTAAAGTTGAAACAACTAAAGAAGAGTTCAGCCGTTTCGCTGACTGGATGTAGGCGAGATTTTTGTGGTCTGTCCAGACCAGGAATGACTGCTTGCTGCCCTCGAGCCAGTGTCTCCACTCCTCTAACACCAACTTTACTCCCAGAAGCTCCCTGTTTCCAACATCATAATTGCGCTCAGCAGGAGAGAGGCGGCGTAAAAAGAAGGCACAAGGATGGAGGATGTTATTAGAACCAGCTGTTTGCGACAAGACAGCTCCCACACCAATGTCTGACGCATCAACCTCCACAACAAACTGCTTCTCAGGGTCTGGCTGGATGAGGATGGGAGCAGAGGTGAACAGGGACTTGAGTTTGCGAAAAGCCTCATTTGCCTCTGGGGTCCATAAGAACTTAATGTTGACAGAGGTGAGTCTTGAGAGGGGTGCAGCAACCTTACTGAAGTTCCTGATGAAGCGGCGGTAATAATTGGCGAAGCCCAGAAACCTCTGAAACTCCCTCCTCGTAGTAGGGGTTGGCCACTCCACCACAGCCTCGATCTTTCCAGGATCTGCCTCCACTCTGCCTTGCCTGATGATATAGCCCAGGAAGCTGATCCGGTTCTGGTGGAACTCACACTTCTCAGCCTTGACATAGAGCTTGTTCTCCAGCAGTCTCTGAAGCACCAGGCGGACATGGTTCTCGTGTTCCTCCTGGTTCTTGGAGAACCGTACATAATCGTTTATGTACACAAAGACAAAGCGGTTAAGGAAATCACGCAGGACATCGTTGACCAGAGCCTGAAATACTGCTGGAGCGTTAGTGAGACCAAAAGGCATGACTAGGTACCCAAAATGACCTAAGGGAGTGTTGAAAGCCGTCTTCCATTCATCCCCTTGAAGGATACGGATGGTGATAGGCGTTCCTAAGGTTAAGCTTGGTGAACATGGTTGCCTCTTGGAGAGGTTCAAAAGCAGAGGTGAGAAGGGATAATGGGTACTTGTTCTTAACAGTGATGTTGTTTAACCCACGAAAGTCAATGCAAGGTCGCAGTGACTTATCCTTCTTGCCAACGAAAAAGAACCCGGCACCCACGGGGGAGGAGGAAGGACGAATAATCCCAGCAGCCACTGAGTCAGTGATATATAGCTCCATAGCCTCTTTCTCAGGACAGGTTGTAGAGGCGGCTGGTGGGTAGAGGAGCCCCAGGAAACAGATCTATGGAGCAGTCGTAGGGCCGGTGAGGAGGAAGGGAGAGAGCCCTCTCCTTGCTGAAGACCAATCTCAGGTCGTGGTAGGTCGTAGGGACTCCAGTTAAGTCTACAGAAGCAGCAGAGCAGAAGGCAGGGTTTGGGGAGACAGAGACAGGAGGCACGGCAGATAACAGGCAGTTAGCGAGACGAGACGGTAACCCAATGCCAGAGGTGTGGAAGGTGCAGAGATTACCTTTAACTGGATGAGCTCTCTGTGGTTGCCAGAGGTGATCAATGTCAAAAGGGGCTGACTGTGCTGTTACAGAGGAAATTATTTGCCCATTAAGTGCATAGGCTGTTAGAGGTTCATCTAAAGGCTCCAGGCAGAGTCCCAGCTGTTCAGCTAGCTCAAGGTCCAAAAAACTATCCTCAGCACCAGAATCAATGAGGGCTTGGAGAGGCAAAGTCATAGTGTTAACACAGATCTTGGCGGGTATTAGAAAACGACTTAAAGAAGGGGGTAAAGATGATGGCTGTCGACTCGTCAGGACCCCCAATCTCACTGACGAGCTCCCTCGTTTGGGCATACTGGACAGTTGGCAATGACATGCCCGGCGTTGCCACAATACATGCATTGGCCAGCACACATCCGGCGCTGATGCTCCTCTGGAGAGAGTCTAGCACGCCCCAGTTGCATAGCCTCCTCGTGAGAAGAGGTGAGAAAACGGAGGGAGACTTAAACACTGAGGGGACAGGGTAGGTGGAAAAACTGGGCTTACTGTGTGAGACTGGTGGATTGCGCTGTGTCCGCTCAGCTCGGCGCTCCCGCAAACGACAGTCTAGGCGGGACACCAAGGAAATCAGATATGGGAGATCCGCTGGAACATCTCGTGCTGCCAATTCATCCCGGAGCTGATCCTTTAATCCTCTCAAAAACACTGCCTTGAGAGCCGCCTCGTCCCATCGAGCCTCTGCAGCGAGTGTGTGAAACTCAATGGAATACTCACCCACAGTCCGGTTTCCTTGTTGTAAACTGAGCAGCTGATTCTCGGCGGAGCCAGAATAATTGGGATGATCAAAAACAGCAGAAAAACGATCTGAGAAGCATTCAAAATGCAGAGAGTCATAATCCACTGAAGAGCTCAAAGCCTCTGCCCAGGTTAAAGCCTTGCCACAGAGCAAACTCAGAATATAATTAATCCTGGTAACATCAGCGGCAAACGAAACAGGACGCTGGCGAAAAACCTTGTTGCACTGAAAAAGAAATCCTCTGCATTTCTCCACCTCTCCGTGGAATGGCTCAGGGTCGGTGATGGAAAAATCCTGGCGTGGAGTAGGAAAAATAGCTGGATTGGGAGTGGCATGAGAAGCTGCAGCAGAGGTAGTTAGAGCTGAGATCTGGCAAGCTAACTCAGACATGATGAGCCATGGATTGATTGCTCTCTACTAACGCCCGAATGAGTTGGTCGTGTTGACCCAGAAGGGAACCCTGACTAGACAAGGCTTGATGGACAGTGGCGGGATCCGCTCCAGTGCCTGCGGGGTTCATTGTTGGCCAGTTCTTCTGTTAGGCTTCCCGAGAAGTGACTGGAGATGAGAACCCGCTATGCAAGCACTGAAACTGAGACTGTGGTGAAGTGTCAAAAAGGCTTTATTTTGTCCACGACACTGGCAAGGAGTTGAGGAAGAGCTCATAGAGGGAAGACGTGGAGCTTGGCTGACCAGGAGGGAGGGCTGGACGTGGCAGGCAGAGCGGCTGGAGTATGTGGATCTGGAACAGGAAAAACAAGCAGGATTAGGAAATGATCTCCCTTCACAAGGATCATCAAAAAGTCACTAGGAAAACCACTAGTAGGCCTGGACGATAGTTTACCACTGAAGAATAAACGAAGAACTGGCGAAGTCTGAGGATGGGAACCAGGGTTTTAAGCAGGTGCAGGTGAGTAGTGGCAATCAGTGAGATGAGCAGCAGCTGAGGAGGTGAGTTTGCGGGAATCGAAAGTAGGACAGCCACGCCCAGCCAGGAAGACAGACACACAGACAAACAGACAAAACAAACACAGAAGGGGGAAAAGAAGGAGGAAGTACTGCAGATCCTCACACATAGGGCCCCTTAAATGGTCTTATATGTGTGTTGTGTGTCTGTGTGTCTCTGTCTGTCGCAATGGAATCGGTGTTTGCCCCAGCACTATGTGGCACAGGTTTACGCAGCAAGCCTATTGTATTGCATTCAGTTGTAAACAGATAAAAGTGACAGACATTGTGGTGATGGAATATTCTGCCTAAGATGCTGGGCTGTTAAACGGAAGACTTTCCTAAACCTTTAACGTGGCCAAAACTCTATGGAAACTCATGATCTGTTTTGTCTCCAAAAACAGAACAAGAGCATAGTGAACACATATTTTCAGTTTCAATGTATCTTCATTTGGAAACTACTTTATCAGACTGTTCTTTTAGAATACAAAACAAATGAACCCTTTCCAAACTACAGTCATCTCTTAAGATAAAATACCCCTGATATATATTTAGCTGCCTGTTATTGCACACATCTAAACTCCCCACTTGACATTCCCGATGAAGCCAGATGTGACTGATAGATTTGTGATATCCCAACGCTGTGTGTGCTGAGGATGGAGGGAGGAAGGAGGTGAGGAGGGGGAAACAATGGGTGTGCAAGAAAGGGAAGACGGAGGCTCTCTCAGGGGAAAAACAAAAAACGGGGGGATTTCTCTCCAAGGTCTCCATCTCCCATCCTCTCATTCACATCTCGCCTGTCTGTCCCACTTCGCTCATTCTGAATATTTTTTCTCTAACACACACACAGATGAGGTTCTGGCTGGAGTGTGAGTAAGAGCAACAGCTGCAGGGATTACATACAGGGGAGGTAAAGGGAAGAGAAGGGGTGTGTGTAGGGAGGGGGGGCTGAGAGAGTGAAAATATTGTATTTATGTGTGAAGACAAAGAGAAGAGTTGTGGGTGAGTAAGATAAATGTGACGAAAAGAGAGCATGCATTTAAGAGTGTGTGTTCTTGCAGCAGCAAACACTTTACATCCCATAGCTAGTAAGCGTCTATATGTGTGTTTGTCTTAGTGGTGGGCTCGTGGTTTAAAGGTGGTGTGTGTGTGTGTGTGTTTACTTTGTTGTCGGAAACACCTGTATTCTCACACAGCTAGCAGTCACAGCGCAGAGATGTAATCGGCTCCCGTCTCTCTGCAGGTTTGTCAGCAGAATGTCGGAAAAGCTTGTGAGTGGTTTGGACAGAAGGCGGTAGATTTGTCCAAAAATCACGAGACATCTGGATCTGGGATTCCTGTCATTAGATGATTAACTGTTTTTAATCATAACTATGGAACGGTTACAATTTTCATACAAAAAGGAGGTTTGCTTGGTTATTAAATATGACAGTGAGAGGAGTGATGCATTTCAATGTAAATGGAAACTGAAGAGCTGTTTGCATCCTATTTAAGAATCATGAGTGTATGACAATTTGCATCCTATCGCTATATTTAACTAATATTACTGCCGACTGGGGAGCAAATAAAACCATCATAGAAAACAGATTTATTTTGTCAAGTCATTATTAGTGATGTAGTTATTCTTATCTTTAAAATTAGGACACAGTGCAAACATTTGATGTATAATTCTACGTTATCTATTAAACCTGCATGGCTGACCCAAAAACGCATCCAATCAATTTAAAAAAAGTTATTTATAAAAGCACATAATATTCACAGGGAGGTATTTGTGTTGTCTTCGCAATGGACCTATTGTTTAAAGGCCTACATGTTGCACTCAAGGTTACCTGTCATGTGACAAAAGCTTATCTCTTCATTTGCTGAAGATGCAATTATTTCAGTTTGGGCTTGAGATTATCAAGCATGCTTTACAAACTGGAGGTGTGGAGTTTGAAACAACCGTGACGTTAACCAATTTTTATTTGACAACCGTTTTTTCAATTTTTCTTTAATTTTGGCATTTTGGCCACCACCATCTTGGTTTCTTGAGACTGAAAACACACACTGAAAGGGTTTCCTTATAAGACAAAAATACAGAACCCAGAATATTTTGGGACAAAGGGATCATTTTCAATGAACATTAAACTGTATTGAAGAAGACGTAAACTTGCAATAGAGACCATCAACTATTCATAAAGATGTTTGCTGAGGTGATAAATCAAGTGAGAAGAGGGGACATTTTTAATATTCTTCTACACATCAGACTTTTTTGGAGCTGCCCCCTGCTGGAGAGCATGTCTGAATACAACTGGTGCGGAAAACGTGCAATAAGTAAAATACACCCTGAATGTACACATTTTATGAAGACACATTCTCCCTGTGTGTCAGACGGTCATTACGTGGGGCTCTGGGACTTTAAGCTAAGGGTGGGAGAGCAGTGAGGGAGTCGTGAAAACAGGAAGTGTTTTATGTCGCTGAAACATTCCATTTTTAACTCTCACACAGGCGAGCTAAGATAAATAACACACTCGGCACCCCACCTGGGAGGTGACAGGCCGGAGTGTGTTTACCTAGGCCTATATGTGTGTTCCTGCAGGGTTGTGTTTGCTTGTGGCTTGCAATTGTGCATTTGTGCGTAGCGGCCTGCTGGGTACGATCATGCATGGCTTTGCAGGTTTGTGTATTTGTGTGTGTGTCGCATACCAGCCCTCCCCCAAGGCACTGCAGAGGCCTCTGGGTCTCGTGAAGTCATTTCCTCTTCGACGGGGGACCTTGACTCTGTGGCTGCACACACACACACACACACACACACACACACACACACACACACACACACACACACACACACACACACACACACACACACACACACACACACACACACACACACACACACACACACACCACACACACACACACACACACACACACACACACACACACACACACACACACACACACACACACACACACACACACACACATCCACACACACACACACACACACACACACACACACTAGATTTCTGTCCTCCAGACTTATAGTTTCAGTAGAGAGCTCCAAATCACATCTGGTGCAGTCGTCAGCTCTGAAATTATATATTTTCAATGCAGTTAGATCGATAAATCTTATTTTTTTTAATTGATTTACAAGACAGTTTCTTTGTTGACAAAATAACATGTACAAAGGTGAATCATGAATGTTAAGATATTCTTTAAAAAGACTCAGATGTGACAACTTTAAAATCACTTTAATTATTGTATTAATCTTATCCCTTTTTGCATTACAAAAAGACATAATTATACACAAATTCACCTAAATGTAATCTACTATAGTCCAAATTATTGATAATGAATTCATACTTAAAGCTTTTTATTTGTAATTTAATTGTATGGAGTAAATTATCTAGAAGCCATATCAACATATATAGATAAAAGAGATAAATAAAAGAAAAAGGCAAGACTCTGACTTTGATTGTATAAACTGCTGAAACTTAAATAATTCAAACTGAGCTTGTGAAAAAATGCAAAAAATAAAAACAATCCCCCCCTGACCAGGTCGGAGGTTAGAGACCTTGTCCTGACCTGTGAAAAAAGGAACTCCAGGAATGCTCTGCACCTAATTATAGAGTGTGAAAACAGCTAGACAAACAATTAGGGAAACCGTGAACACACATGAAAGCAATCTAACTTAATTTTCAGTCCAAAGCCAGTGATTCAATTTTCAATATTTTTTCATGATTCACTAATGACGTAATATAAAAAATCTCCAGATGGTGAATCGTCCAGAGAGACAGTACTTAATACCTGATGGAGGCGTTTGCAAAGTTCAGTTCATCTGCATGGGCATTTTTCCCAAGCAGACACTTTGACTTGTCCTATTAGATAATAGGCCTACAGGTTTTACTGATAACGCTAAGGACGAGTCCAAGTAGCATTCCCGATGCCAGGACATTGAAACTGAAGCAGTCATCATTAATCGTATTATTTACACTTCTCCTCCTGTAAATTGGCTAAAGTCTTCCTTTGTACCAACTCAACCCAGTCTCATGGCATTTTGTGTTATAGTCACAACATTTAATCTATTGATTCGTGTTCACCAACACGATTTCCCCCTTTTTTTCGTGTCACACAGAACGATTTTAAAAGCAATGTATTTCTATTGGTAGTATGTTTCGTGCCTGCAGCACGTCTTTTTGTCCGGTCGGGTCTTGGAAGACCGGAAGCTGTGGGGTTCATAAAAACATTTTCTTACTCAATATCAAGCCACGATTATTGTTTTTATTTTAAATCGTATAATGTCAGACTTTTTTGTCGTCTGTGAGGAAAATAAATGGGGCTCAGAGCCTCAGAATACTGAAATCTGTATTTTTTAAATCTTTTTTTCCTTCTAATTTGTTATTATTTTCTTAATAACACACTGTTGTTTACTCACCAATAACACACAATTATCCTTGTTTTTATTTATTTGTTTAATTCCATAATCTCGGGCTTTTTTGGCGTCCATCAGGAACTGAATTTCAAAATAAAAATAACCGGAAACAGACGTAGGCCTATAAGGGACATTTCGAGCATCATTGCGATACACAGCCACTTTTCAGTAATAAATCAAGTAATAAGTAGGGGCATTTTCTCATGGACTTCTATACAATCTGACTTATTTTTTAATCCAGACTAATTGCTCACTCCTGGCAATTAGAAATAATGCAGGATAAGGGCACTCCTGCCTTGGTTACACATATCAGTACTCATTAAGTTAGTTACTTGGGAAAAATGCTTCCTCTGCATTTCATTAGCTGACTCATTCTCTCTCTTTTGTTTCATCTTTTTAAACTAAAAGTGACTTGTGATATTACAGGGGGTTGTGTCACTATTTCTTGGCAGTGAAAAATGGCCTCCTAGTGTCCTTGCGACAGGGATAACAAGATGTTTAGAGGGAGACCTGCTAGCTGTTTTTATGCTAAGCTAACAGTCTCCTTGCTTCAACTTCATATTATCCAACTCTTTCCCCCTTTGTTTCACAATTCCTTTAACACGACTCATCATAATACTTGGGCAATCATCAGTTGGAGTCTGCCGTCTTGTCAAGGTGATTATTTTCTAGTTCCTACTGGGAAATTATTGTTTATTCGGTAAGAATTTACCCTGAACAAATAAGCATATTTGAATTAGTTGGAATATTTCAAATCAAACACACAGTGTGTGTTTGATTTGAGACAGTGTGATTTTGATGTTGTTCTTATAGATAAAGCTCTTTAATTATCTTTAACCTGTGTGTCTTCAATCTAGATGTTTTGACTCTATGTTTTCCTGGTTTCTGGTTCCAATCACCGCTGCAGCCTTCACACAACCACTTTGTATATCAAACACAATCCAAACCATGCTTTGAATATGCATTTCTCCTGCAGACACTGGCCAATTCAGCCTCCTCTTTAAAGAGTTTTGGATGTCAGATAGCTAGCGAGACTCTTCTTGTCCAGCACAAAAGTTCTTTTTATTTTTACATGTGCACATTTGTGTTAATTGTCACAGTGACAGTGAGCCCCGACTCCACCCAAGTGACCGGCTGAGGAAAGCTGTGTGCAGTCAGTGATGACGTGGACACAATACTGCTTCACAGAAAACTGGCTATAGAAAGCCATCAGAGCAGTCACACTATACAATATGTTAGTCGTTCAGTACTTGGCTTAGGTTGCATATTTTTTTCTTCCAAAAAGTAAAATGTTGTTCTGGTTTTTGCATTTGAGTTTGTCCCAAAGTAGCTATTCTCTGCATCACACTTCTCCCTCGGCTCACCACATATCTCCACTCTGCATCATAGCCTAATGATATCTGCTGATGCCAACCATATACATCCCCATTTTCTTTCTAACAAAATTTGAGTTTACGCAATAATTAGGGGAAATTACAGGAAAAGGACAGGATAAAAACAGGAAATTATCATTTTACTACTGTTCATACTGGCAATTGCCGTTTCAACTTCCCCTTTTTAAGCTATTTCACTTGATTTAAAGGAGTATTTCGACAATTTAGTGTTGCACAAAATTGAAAAAATATAAGCAGCAGATGCAGAGATATTCTAACTTTGATGCCTGCTTGGTATTCCTATTTTTTTTTGTATTTGTTTAAAAAATAACAATAAGGTAAAAACATGAAGTAAGTGGTATAAAATCAGCGAAGAGATATTACCAACACATCCTCACTCCCAGGTCGGCCTATGTTGACATTATGTCAAGGTCCCCTGTGTATTCTCTCCGCTTGACAAACCCCGTGATAGTCCTCAAACTCTGTGATTGGATGTTTGAGTGTGCGCCGAGGGTTACGCCGAGCGTCGAACAGCACTTGAAATGGGATGGAACCACGGCAGACTGTCCAAAACTGGATTTGAACGGGTCCACTCCGTCCCCCCCTCCCCCACCCGGTCCCCAGAACTACACATGCTGGCTATTGCGTGTTTCGCAACATGTTCTATGGCACGTCTCTGCTGGGAATTGTAGTTTTAAAAGACGTTTTCATATGTCCCATAATAACAAGTTGCCAGTATTAAACTGTGTACATCCTTGGAGGTTTAGGGGATAGGAACACTCAAATTTAAAACATATAATTAATAAATGGGTGAAAATTGCTTGTGCCCATAATGGGCAGCATTAATATATATACCCACATGCCAGCTAAGGTCAGAAAAGCTTTATTTAACAGCTGGTCTTATGTTTGTGACCCCTCCTGTTGTTAATTGATAAGCCTGAAACATGCACTTGTCAAGGTTCAGAGGCAAATATAGCAGTATCCATCGATCATCTTAAGATAAGATATACTTTATTGATCCCAAGTTGCAAACATTTGCTTTACATCAGCATGTGTAACAGTTGTAAATATGCAGTGGTGTTTATTTGTAAATCATTTAGTATATTCACACAAATTCTGTGTTTTATATTTAATAATTCTGTGTTCTTCATTTATTGAATGTTCAATACCTGACAAGGCCGGAGATGAAAAACTTGGGTCGCAGGTTCATCAACAGTGCATTACAAGACATCTATCAATGTGTGTGTAATGTGTATACCTCCACCATTAAACTGTCGTATTCTGCACATTTCTTATACTATCTACATACATCTTATAAGAGTATAATACATATGTATAATATCAGTTAAAATAAGTGCTTAAACATACAGTAGTTAACATTGCAGGAAAGCAATATATTAGTACTTTGTCAGGCTTAATATGTATACCCCCAAAGCTTTTTTCTTATTCAAAATAAGACCTTAACCTAAAGTATTCTTTAATGTTTAAATAAAGCCTTATTAGTTTATCTGTCTGTGTCTCCTATTAATATCTAATAATAAAAATAATACATTTCAATAACGTGCTTTAACCACCAGGTGTCCCTTTCTATCAGCTGTGCACCGTTATGGTGTAAATAATATACCAATATACCGATTGGATCAAATATAAAAGTCAGCCGAATTAGTGTTGATACTGCAAGGAGACTTATATTGTGAAGAGAAATTGAAGATTTTGTTTAATTGCTGATATATTTATGATCCACGTCACATATTCAGTTTCGGCGGCAGTTCTTCCTATTTGTCTAGAAGTCTTCTCACCAGGGCTCTATAAATAAAGAACTACGGCAGATATGTAATATTTAATGCAGCCGAACCGTGTATTACAATGCCGTTATGTGATGACCTCCAAAGAGAAAAGCAAGAACACTCGGAATAAAGTATTATTTGATTTTTTTTCGGATTTCACATCAACAGGAAGTCCGGTTAACTAAAATGTCCGTGCGGAACAATACAACCCATAGATCTGTGGGTGAATAATGTCAATCACCACATTACACACATCCCTTCACATTTACATTTACATTAAAATATTTCGTGAGGCCTTCTAAAATGTTTTTAAATATAATTAGGGTTGTAGTTGAAGAGTTTGTAAATTATTGCGTTGCCTGGCAGGCAACTCTATCGTACAACACGACGCTGAAGTTGGCTTCCGATTCAGAGCATCCGATTCGGCAGTTAAGGGGAAAGTTAAGGGCAATTTAATTTACAGCGCTGAGCGTACAATCCTCCGTGTTTGAACCTCTTAAATCATTGCATAGCCGATTTATTTGGACTGGATTATCCCAGAAAGTCTAAAGATTCTTTATAATCCAGATTTGTGAAACCTTAATTCTATTTGTGAAAATTAAAAAAAGACAGATTTCAGTGCGATTTGTAATCTATTGATTCGTGTTCACCAACACGATTTGCCCCTTTTTTTCGTGTTGCACAGCACGATTTTAAAAGCAATGTATTTCTACTGCCTGCAGCACGTCTTTTTCTCCGGTCGGGTCGAGGAAGACCGGAAGCTGTGTGGTTCATAAAAACATGTTCTTACTCAATATCAAGCCACAGTTATTGCTTTTATTTGAAATCGTATAATTTCGGACTTTTGTTGCCGTCTGTGAGGAAAATAAATGGGGCTCAGAGCCTCAGAATACGGAAATCTGTATTTTTAAATATTTTTTTCCTTCTAATTCGATATTCTTTTCAAAATAACACACTGTTGTTTACTCACCAATAACACACAATTATCCTTGCTTTTATTTATTGGTTTAATTCCATAATCTCGGGCTTTTTTGGCGTCCGTCAGGAACTGAATTTCAAAATAAAAATAACCGGAAACAGACGTAGGCCTATAAGGGACATTTCGAGCATCATTGCGATTGTCAACATTTCTGAGTTTAGGATGGCCGAAGACACTACACTACCCATAATCCCCAGCTATCGTTTAGGACTACAGTCCCCGTAAGGTTACGTCAAACAGCTGTGTGAAATGGAATGAAACCATGCCAGACTATCCAAAACTGGAATCGAACGCCGCCCCAGAACTACACATGCTGGCTATTGTGTTTCGCAAAATGTTCTATGGGACGTCTCTACTGAACGTTTTCGTTTTTCCCACAATTAGAAGTTGCCAGTATTAAACACATTGGTGTTATCAAATGTAAAACATATAATTAATAAATGGGTGAAAATCGCTTGTGTCCATAATGCGCAGCATTAATACCCACATGACAGCTCATTGTTACTTTGTAATTCTACTCCACTACAATTCAGAGGTTAACCTGGTATTTTTACTCCACTGCATTTATTTGAGTTACTTTGCAGATTCTGATTAATTATGTGAAATATAAACAACCCTTAAATCAGACTTTAGTTACACCTGAGTAAAATTCAGGTAAGGTGATTGTCAAGTGCCAACAATCAGGAGAGATATTTGATAGTTGGTGCTTGAGAAGACTAAACATGTATCTGCAATTTACATGAATGGAAACGAGTAATAAAGTATATTCATTACTCGTTATTCTCTACTAATAGTTAATTAAAGACTCTATATTATGGCTATTTTGCACATCCCTTTCAAGATTTTCAAAGGTGTATTGACATATCATATACACAACTACGGTGTAGTTATGCAATGAATGAAACACTTGGGTCACAGGTTCCTCAACAGTGCATTACAAGACATCTATCAATATGTGTGTACCTCCACCATTAAACTGTCATATTCTGCACATTTCTTATTCTATCTACATACATAAGAGTATAATTCATATGTATAATATCAGTTAAAATAAGTGCTTCAACATAGTTAACATTGCAGGAAAGCAATATATTAGACGTTAAGTACTTTGTCAGGCTTAATATTTGTCTGTAGATAGATACCCCCAAAGTTTTTTTCTTATTTAAAAGAAGACCTTAATCTGTTATTTAATGTTTAAATAAAGGTTAATTCGTTTTTCTGTTTTGCACCTCCTCCTATTAATATCTTTGTACATTCTGCACTAAACTGTTTTATTGTAGAGATCACTTATAGTATCTTCTTGATTTTTTATATTCTATATTTATACTTTTCCCCCTATGAAAGTATGTACTCTTAATATTTTTTTAATCAAATAAAACACAATAATTCAAAACGTGCTTTAACCACTAGGCGGTGCACACAAGGTACACACAGCCATAATAACTTTGTATTATTAGTGTAGGACACTTTTGTTTTCGTACAACATCTGAAAATGTGTAGTTTTATGCAGGCTTTTACATAATTTTACAGCATATTGCTATACTATTTCAGACTCAGTATTTACATTCTTACATTCAAAGAAAATCAGTAATATCTTTAAAAACTACAGTCCTTTTATATCAGCTGTGCACCATTATGGTGTAAATATAACCTATCTGTGAATTAGATCAAATGTAAAAGTCAGCCGAATTAGTGTTGATACTGCAAGGAGACGTATTGTGTGAAGAGAAATTGAAGATGTTGTTTAATTGTTGAATATATTTATGATCCACGTCAAGTATTCAGTTTCGGCGGCATTTTCTCAGTTTTTCCAAAGGTCTTCTCATCAGGGCTCTATAAATAAAGAACTACGGCAGATCTGTAATATGTAATGCAGCCGAACCGTGTATTACAATGCCGTTATGTGATGACTTTCAAAGAGAAAAGCAAGAGCGCTCGGAATTAAGTATTATTTTATTCTTTTAAAATGTTTTCCGGATTTCATATCATATAAACACCAAATCCCAGCATGCATTGCGGCTAAAACATCCAATAAGCGAGCTTAAAACCATAGCTGAGGATCTTGGGTAATCGCTCAAAATGCCTACGTCTGTTTCCGGTTATTTTTATTTTGAAATTCAGTTCCTGATGGACGCCAAAAAAGCCCGAGATTATGGAATTAAACCAATAAATAAAAGCAAGGATAATTGTGTGTTATTGGTTAGTAAATAACAGTGTGTTATTTTGAAAAGAATAACAAATTAGAAGGAAAAAAAGATTTTAAAAATACAGATTTCAGTATCCTGAGGCTCTGAGCCCCATTTATTTTCCTCACAGACGGAAACAAAAGTCCGAAATTATACGATTTAAAATAAAAGCAATAACTGTGGCTTGATATTGAGTAAGAACATGTTTTTATGAACCACACAGCTTCCGGTCTTCCTCGACCCGACCGGAGAAAAAGACGTGCTGCAGGCAGTAGAAATACATTGCTTTTAAAATCGTGCTGTGCAACACGAAAAAAAGGGTCAAATCGTGTTGGTGAACACGAATCAATAGATTAAAAATCGTGTTGGTGAACACGAAATGCCGTGAGACTGGGTTGTTAGACCCGGGGCCCAGTCCAATAGTCCATTTAGCTTAGGAACCTTCCTAACCAAGTGAAATGACCCGGAAGTCCCTCAGTGGCAGCCATGATAAGTGCCGTTCCTAACGTCACACCGTTGCGTTCCTTTGGCGCGAAATTCCATTGGAGGTCAGGAAGTAATTTTCTACAGAGGATCTAGCTGCTGTTACCATTGTGAAAATGCCGGTGTGTTGTGTAGTTTACGGTTGTTCCAATCGATCCGGCCGAGAGAAAAACAAGAGGTTTTACCGAGTGCCGAAGGTTGTCGTCCATAAAGCTGAGCAATTTAAGAAGCTAACCGAAGCACGCCGGAAAAAATGGCTTTCAAACCTACATCTGCGGTCGGGAGGAGCAGAATCGTCTAATGCACGGGTCTGCAGCGACCACTTCATCAGAGGTATTAGCTAACTTGGTTTTTGTGGCTTTGTTTAGGTATTATTGGGTTGTGGTTAAATGCGTATTTAATTAGTAATACTGATCATGTTTAAGTTACCTGTAGTCTAATATGGACTTTTTAGGGTGCCCTAGCGCTTTAGGTAACGTTGAGTCGGTAGACTGGGCTCCCACTGTTAGCCTCGGTTACCACACAACAAGTAAGCCCAGATCAGAGGCATCTCTTCGACGAGAGCAGAGGATGGAGCTCAAGGAAGACCAACAAAGACAATCAGAATGTGCAGAGGCTTTGTTGGATCTCCTGCAGACAACCGAGAGCCCAGAACCGACGCAGCCCCCGTCTGACAGCCCACAACCAGAGGACACCAGTGGGATATTAAATGACCAACAAGGTAAATTAACCACCAGCATTATTATTAAATATTACAAATGTGATTGTCAGAAAATCAATGCAAACTTTGAATTAGGTTTAGAAAATAGAGCACTAATTTGAGAATCTGCAATAATTGGAACAGAGAACTTGCATGTCTGTAAAAAGGTTGTCAAAAAGATAACTTCACAAAAATTCACATTCATATTTGACTATTTTAAATAACTAATTATGCTTGCTACTGATATATTGTATGCAGATGCAGGATGCCAGACTGATTTAATGATGGAGGACATCGAGAGGATGGAGGATGTTCTGAGACAGAACACAACAGAGCTGGGAGATCTTCGGACAAAGGCACTGGACACAAAGTTCAACCAGGAGTCCTTTGAGAACAACGAAGAGAAAACAAAGTTTTACACCGGGCTCCCCAACTTCTTAGTTTTACTTCAGGTTTTTCAACTGTGCGAGCCCTACATCCCCTGTGGCCCTATGTCTGTGCTCTCCAAATTTGAACAGTTCATTTTAGTTTTGCTGAGGCTGAGACTAAATCTCCCTCTGAAAGATTTGGCTTTCAGGTTCAACATCTCTCTCTCCACTGCTTCTAGAATTTGGCATAAGTTAATTGACATACTTCACGAGAGTACAGAATTTATAATTGAGTGGCCAGAGCGACATGTACTTCAAGCTACAATGCCAATGGTATTCAGGCATTTGGATGTAGAGTTGCTGTGATTGTTGACTGTTTTGAAGTTTTTATTGAGAGGCCCTCTAATTTACTAGCTAGCGCACAAACATGGTCCAACTACAAGCATCACCATACTGTTAAATTTCTGATTGGTGTTGCTCCCCAAGGCTATGTTACCTACATATCTTGTGCCTGGGGAGGAAGAGTTAGTGATAAACAGATCACAATACAGAGTGGGCTCCTAAAAAACCTGTTACCTGGAGATATTGTCCTAGCAGACCGTGGGTTCGATATTGCTGATAGTGTGGGATTTTACTGTGCTTCACTAAAGATGCCTGCATTCACCAGGGGGAAAAGTCAGCTGTCATCATACGAGGTGGAAGAGACAAGAAAAATAGCTAATGTGCGTATTCATGTTGAAAGAGTCATAGGATTAGTCAGAAGAAAATATCAGATTCTGCAAAGCAGGGCTGTGCCCATAGAGCACATGCTAACAAAACCAGGTGAGGCACTAGCATTAATTGACAAGATTGGGGTTATTTGCTGTGCCTTGTCTAATCTGTCAGTGTCTGTCGTCCCATTGGAGTAAAGTCATGGAGCTGTAGTCTTGTAAATAAGAAACCATGTATTATTCAGTATCATTTAATCTTTTCAGTAAACATCTTTTTGTGTTCAAACATCTTGTGTTCAAGTCTTTTCAGTAAACATCTTTTTGTGTTGAAAATTGTGTAGCCCTACTCAATATACAACTTTCATCTACATTCAGGCTTAATTCATTCAACAATATTCTAGAGGTGACAATTGGTCTGGTGACGCTCCCATGTATGGCCATTGAGGGTTATTGTAAATGTAAATAAGAAACCATGTATTATTCAGTCTTAGTATCATTTAATCTTTTCAGTAAACATCTTTTTTACAATAGCAATATATCACACAGCCCTACTTCCTCTAGTGAGTGTGGTCAGTGAATATGAAGGTGCTGTAATGCAGGTTAAAGAGCTGCCACTGTGCAAATGTTACGTTCCCTTGTAAATATAGGGGTACAAAGGGAAGTAGCGACACACAACATAACCGGCCGAGAGAAAAAGGAGAGGAAACTGATCTCTGACGTCATAAAGTGGTCTTTTAATTAACACAACGAAAAAGGGCTCACCAGCCAACTTGTCAAACAAAGCTTAAGATAAGGGGAGAGCGACTGCAACCTTCCTCATGTCCTATATGGAGGCGCTGATTGGAGATTGGGAGCACCTGGGGAGATCAGAGGAAGAGAGAAAAAGACACCCACACACACCCAAACACCAGCACCCACTACGGCACGTAATAATAATGCAACAAGGAGAGAACCACAACTTCCGGGACCAGGACAGACCACAGGTGCTGGTAATCACGCCTTCTCTCCCTCCTGATCATCTTGCAACTGAAACTGAAAAATGGAACAGCAGACAGGGAGAGGAGGCTTTTAGTCACCTGATAGTTATGCACCAACATGTTCTTGTGGAAAAAAAATGAGCACACCAACTCTTTATGACTTGTACCTTTCCCCTTGTAAGTTGCTGTCCCAACACTTCAGGGAGAACACATAGTCTGAAGAAACGCTCAACTCTGGGAATGATGTTGTCCCACAGGTCCATATCACGCACAATTCTCTCTACAAAGAGGTCATTTTTAGTCCAGACAACAAAGTCGCAGTAGTCAACATCAACGAGGTGGAGCTGAGCCTGTATTTGATGGTAGTAGGCATGTCTCCTGTCCAGCTTCACAGTGCCCCCATCGTTGACGAGACAGAAGCTTTGTTCTCCAGCACACAGGTGAAGATTGGCCTCCTCTTGTTTGCTGTGTGGGCACTAAAAGTTCAATGAAAAGAAAAGTAATATATTGTACTGTAAATAAGTGTCTGCAGCTCAAAATGTATTGGGAGAGGATCCCCAGACTCAGGATCACGTCACAATCCTATACTTACCCGCTTTACTGTAGCACAATACTGAACAAATAACTTACCTTTATCTCACAGATACCAGTTCCATGGAAGGTGCACGTGACACATCCGTCTGGCGACGCTCCCATGTATGGCCATTGAGGGTTCAGCCAAAGCCCGCTGTCTTTACAGCTGAAACCCTGGTGGTGCAGACTTTGGTACTCCTATCATACTGCTTTCGGGCAGTTGGCCTCGTATTTGCACACACACACACACACACACACACACACACACAGCACACACACACACACACACACACACACACAGCACACACACACACACCACACACACACACACACACACCACACACACACACCACACACACACACACACACACACACACACACACACACACACACACACACATACACACACACACACACACACACACACACACAGCCACACACACACACACACACCACACACACACCACACACACCACACACACACACACACACCACACACACACACACACACACACACCACCACACACACACACACACACACACACACACCACACACACACACACACACCACACACACACACACACACACACACACACCACACACAGTATTTTTATGCATTGAATATTTTTGTGAATCATGTTTTGTAATGATATGAATTTAGTTATAAGTTACTGTACTGTAACTTACTGATATACGTGATCTAATCAGCGCTTATACCACGTGGTTAGAATTGTAAGTTACTTTTCACAACAAGTCGGTATCCCTCCCGTCTGAGAAAAACTGTATACAGTTTGCTTTTCTGATTGGTCTCCCTAATCCCTAATAAATACCTTGTTGCAGCTGTAGAGAACTTGTATGCCTCTGGTAGCATATGGACTGATCAAGGACTTTGATGGCTGTGCAAGACTAGGTCTGTCGAACCTGCTTCAGTCTTGAGGCTGTGATTCCTTCCTGCTCTTTGGCTAAACCATATTGCTGATAAGCTCTGGTTTCTGGTCTCCTCCTCTACTGCCTGGACCTGTGGCTGTGTCAGCTCTTCCTGTCTGAAGTCCTGGCATGCATTCTGCAACTCTGTTGGGGATAGCTGTAGCATCTCTGGTGTCCTATACTGAGGTAGTGGTTTAGGTAGCTTGCTCACAGATTTAGGGACAAATTCTCTGTAATATGGTTCCCTGGACATCAGTGCAGCACTTCTTGGGGAATTTCTGCTCAAAGTCTTGAAAAACTGCATATACCTCTCTGATCCTCGCTCCAATTTTGAACCCTGGACTGTGGGACGCTGAAATGTGTGCTTCTCACCTGTCCTTCCAGCAATGGCATCATCCAGTTTTTGCTTTTTGGATTTTGCAGATGAAAAGTCTATCATCGCAACTGGAGCAGCAGGAATCTGCACATGTGAGAGACAGACCAACATGTATGTGAACATACATGTAGGTGCAGTGTAACAATGAGACAGGCAAGGACGGCATGAACAGCTGACTGACCACTGGGGTCTGAATACCTTTTTGACATGTGATGGCATTAGCCACTTGCACTTCTCAGTGGTGCAGGATGCAGTCTCTCTCATCTTCACACCTGCTTCGATTGCAAACAGAACTGCTCCAACATGTGAGCAGGATTCTGACAAACTGTATAGACAGAGACATACTAGAATAACTAGATTGATCGTAAAAGCTAGTAATGGTATAACATGAATATTATAGCAGGCATTATTTTGTCTGAGCTTAAGTGTTGTGTCAAATATGCTTTGGGTTGGGATATTTATTTTATGACTTACCCAGCCATACAGTTACAGTGTGCTGTAACAACCTCTCCATCTTCTTTAGCTACAATCCACGTTTTTAAAAATGGTGTTTCTCCAGACCTCTGGGAATGGTTGACCTACACAATTGAAGCTCCAGTTCACAACTTGCGAGTTGGTAACATACATTTAACAACATCACAAGCAACACATAACCAGATGGTCTTGGTAAAGAGGTTGTTTTTAATATTAACCTCAACATAGAGTGATATAAACAGTGCAGGCTGTTCAAAGGCTCTGAGCTGTCTATACACACAAAACACAATATATCCTAAGCTAAACACATACACATAACAAACATACACATATATACACACACAACACACTCACAAGCCAGTTAATGCTGAAGGCAAGGCGACAGCCGTAACACTGCCTTACATGAGTCCATGTAGCTAAAGTTAGCTAGCTAGATGTCTCCTAATAATGCTACTTAGAGGTAAGAAGGTATAGGTAGTTAACACTCACCCGGGCAAAAACAAGGCGACATTTGTTTAATGCCTCTTTGGTGCCGAGGTCATTCACCCATCCACACACGAAGTAGTTGAAAGCTTCCAGGCTTTTATACGCTTTCATCTGGCTAGCCGTGTAGTAGGAGCTTATATATACAGTCTATGAGTAGGAGGTATGAAGGACGAGGTAGCTGGTGATATCCATCGCCTCAACAGCGGGCAAATCGGATAAATCACGAGAAAAGTCGGTTTTTTTTCATCTGATACGGATCGTATCCGATGTGTGCTGTGATTTTGTCACGATATCTGCGGCGTGCAGGTTCATTTATTGGTGTGACATAGGCTGCTTCTCAGGTCGATTAAATGAAATCCTTGCTTCCCTCACTTGCGTCGTTTCCCTGCCTATAGTCCCTCCCACCAGGGACGCATGGAGGGACGCAAGGAAACCACGAGAAGCAGGGAAATGAGTTAGTACACATTTACTGACACAAACATTTGTATCATCTGTTGTAGACCCCAATAAATAAAATAAAATAAGAACTAATTCTCAAAAAAGATAAACGCCATTCTTAAAATTTATAAACGGACAATAGTTTGATTAATATTGATTAGAGTGCACAATAGAAATAAAATAATTGAGAGAAGAAAAAGAGATATGTTATCTATCAAAACCCAGTTAGATTAACATTCATTGGATTGCACACTTTGTTTGTTTGTTTGGATATGTAGCAAATTAACATTTTAATAGCACTTAATGACTGACTGAATGGAAATGACAATAAATGAAAATGTAAAACGAAAAAAGCGATCATGAAAATGTTTCCAAAAAATGAATTAAATGATTTTTGACCACTTTGTTGTTCAGATATATCACATATTTGTAACTAAATGAAACATGAATTGAAACAAAACACGGTATAAACTGAGGAGTGACTCCCGTGAGGTTCATGTATTTTTCTTCACTCTGCTCTCATGTCAAGAAGCATCAGATCAGTGCATGCACTGCCTCGTCCAATCAGTGAGCGATACACAGTAAGGGGGGCGGGGTGAGTATCTGAGGATTTCATCGGAGGATGGTCTGGTGGTTCCTCGGTTATCGCTCCTCCATGATCGCTCCTCGCTCCTCGATCCTCGGTCCTCCGGCAGAAATAAGAGCCATGGGACGGTACTCAAGATGGCGCAGGCAAATCAACTTCCGGTGAGACCGAGGACCGAGGAGCGAGGAAATGAAAATAGTCGACCTGAGAAGCAGCCATAGTCGGTGTCCTCCATGATTCCTGCGTTGATGAATGATTGCGTTTTCACTTCCTGACCTCCACTTGAATTTCGCGCGTCATATAAGTCACGTGACTGAAACCAAGCTATTCTCCAAATGAAAGGAAAGGAGGTTTCAAACTTCCTTTATAACCTCCTTTAGTTTAGGAACCACTGGACCTCCCTTACCGAAAGGAGAGGAGAAAATGCTGCCCCACAATGCATTGCAGCCGCAGCATTTGACGTTACACAACAGTCGGCCGTTCATGGACACAAACGATAATGGGAGAAATTATATCATGAAAGTTACGGTGCTTATGACGCATTTTAAAACGTATGTGGTAAGTTGCCAAAGTGCTTTGTTTTGAACGTTCATCAGTATTATAATCAAAAAGAGAAATATGAACGTTAGTTTTTACTGAAATGATCAAATAAAGTCAACATTTCACTGAGCTGTGTGGAGTTTGTTCAACTTTTAAAAGATGTTTGAATGGTGATATACACAGTGATAGATGTTAAGGACTAACGTTTATAATAAATACATTTGTATTTATTTTTAAGATATTTTAATAGTTCATACAATCATACGTATTGGGATCATTTGTATTAATGTGGACCGGAGGGAGAGGGTGACGAGCATAAGTTTCACTTTCCTTTTTTATTTCAATTCTAACTTTGGTCCTGAAGAATATGTTTCTCTGTTGTCCACGTTCATAAAGCATAAAGCAACAGCATCAGAGCACGGTGCAGAGTCTCTAGATGAGTTTACAGTAGTCCCTCGTTCTTATTAAACATCCATGTTGTAGTCCGCTGTATAGAAAACTGTAGTTTCCATAGTTTCCCCACAGCAGCAGACGCACACAATAGGCTTGTTTGAGACACGTTGCGGCTCGCCTCGAAAGTAGACGAGAGTAGCCGATCGCAGCCGGGGGAGGTGTCAAAAAGCTCGTCTTAAGTCGGACAGCTCGGAGTCCATGCTCGGAGTCGGCTTCGTCTTCTTCTTCTTCTCTCGGTTTTTTGGCGGATTGCAAACAACTTTAAGGTGCATACCGCCACCTCCGGAGTCGGCTTGACTCGGTTTGCATTTATAAAGAATGCACACATGTGTTTAATCGTTAATGTCAGATATGTACTAAGTAAATACATTTGTTCCTGCTCCAGATTAGATTCAACTTTATTGTTATTGCACATATTACAGGTACTGAGACAAAAAAATGCAGTTTAGCTTCTAACCAGGTGCAACAAGCATTAAAGTGAAAAGTAATGTACACAATCTACAGAATAAAATATAGAATGAATTGAATGATGAATAAACAGTGAGGGGTATGAATACACTAGATATCAGCCTGTGAGCAGTATGAACAGTGTGTATGAATATGCTAAGATATATAAAGTATGAAAACGGTAAGCAGTATAGTATAAAATATATAGATATTAATTCCATGATGATAAACATTGTGGAACAATGATGAAAAATGGGAATGGATGTGGCGACGTAAAACTGACACAAAACAACAACAAACTTTTGCCAGCCAATTGGAGAGTTTCATCAGCAGCACGTGGTAAAAACCACCAATGAGCGCTCAGCTCGAGATACCAGCGAGCCGTTTCCCATCAAGCATTTCGCTTCCGCAGCCCGTGGAGAGCAACTGCGCCAACTTGCCTCGCCTCGCTCTCAAGGCTGCGGGCGTCTTTGTCCCGCGAAATTTCAAAGTCTCATGTGGGCGGGCCTACAGAGCAAGTCGGACAAAATGACTAACCATCATGCAACGCACTAGCAAGACGTTGATCGAAATTGCGCAGGTCTGCGCAGGTCTCGCTTGTCTCAAACAAGCCTAGTGACGTCCGCTGGCGCATCATAAACACGTCGGATAGTGAAAGTGCATTCGGATTCTCTAAAGCAGGGGTCCCCAAACCCCGGGCCGCGGACCGGTACCGGTCCGTGGGTCATTTGGTACCGGGCCGCAGAGAAAAAATAAATAACTTACATTATTTCCGTTTTATTTATTATCTGAGTTTGAACAATGTTTTATTTTGAAAACTGACCGGATTCCCTCTGTTACATCCGTCTATGCCGCTAATCCGTTGCCGCTAAAAGGAAACCCACAAACTAGCAAAATGAGTAAAAAACAAACATCTTTGGAAAGTTTCTTTGCGAAGGGAAAAAGGCCCAGTGAGGAGACAGAAGAAGAGCCTACGACTTCCAAGAAAAAAAAAAGCTGCATTTAACAGACAATACCAGGAGTCCTACTTAAAATATGGATTTATCGCAACAGGTGATGCCCGCGCACCAAGCCCGCTCTGCATAATATGCGGCAACCGGCTCTCTAATGAGGCAATGAAGCCTTCAAAACTGCTTCGCCACTTGGAGACCAAGCACCCTGCATTAAAAGACAAGCCTTCGGAGTATTTTGAAAGAAAAAAGCATGAACAAGAAGGACAGAAGCAATTCCTGAGGGCCGCCACATCAACAAATGCGAGTGTACTGAGAGCATCATACTTGGTGGCTCACCGTATTGCTAAGGCTAAGAAGCCATTCACCATTGGTGAAGAATTGATCCTGCCCGCCACTAAAGACATTTGCCGTGAACTTCTAGGAGAGGCTGCGGTTAAAAAGATAGCACAGGTGCCTCTTTGTGCTAGCACCGTCACTCGGCGCATTGAGAAAATAGCAGAGGACATTGAGACACAATTGTTGGAGAGGATTAATACATCACCGTGGTACGCACTCCAGGTTGACGAGTCTACAGATATTGACAACAAGGCAATACTACTTGTTTATGTGCGATATCTTTATCAGGAGGATGTGCATGAGGATATGTTATGTGCTCTATCGTTGCCAACCAAAACCACAGCCGCAGAACTATTCAAGTCGCTGGATGATTATATATCAGGAAAACTGAAATGGTCCTTTTGTGTCGGCATATGCACAGACGGAGCTGCTGCCATGACCGGACGGCTGTCTGGTTTAACTACTAGGATTAAGGAGGTCGCACCTGAATGTGAGTCTACGCATTGTGTCATTCACAGGGAAATGCTGGCTAGCCGAAAAATGCCACCGGAATTTAACAGCGTATTGAATGATGTCGTTAAAGTTATTAACCACATCAAAGCACACGCCCTTAACTCGCGCCTGTTCGAGCAGCTTTGTGAGGAGATGGACGCGGAGCACAGACGCCTTCTCTTATACACAGAAATAAGATGGTTATCCCGAGGGAGATCGCTGGCCAGAGTGTTTGAATTACGAGAGCCGCTGCAGAGATTTCTCTCAGAAAAGAAGTCACCGCTGGCAGCACATTTCAGTGACAAGGAATGGGTCGCAAAACTCGCTTACTTGTGCGACATATTCAACCTGCTCAATGAACTCAATCTGTCACTTCAGGGGAAAATGACAACTGTCTTCAAGTTGGCAGATAAAGTAGCTGCATTTAAAGCCAAACTGGATTTGTGGGGACGGCGCGTGAACAGAGGTATATTTGACATGTTTCAAACATTCGCGGGGATTTTGGAAGAGACTGAGCCCGAGCTTTCATTCTCCCAGATGGTGCATGATCACCTGTCTTTGCTTTTAAAAGAGTTCGAGCGCTACTTCCCAACCACAAAAGACCCACGAACTGCCAAGGAATGGATCCGCGACCCATTTGTCAACAAACCAGGTGAATCAAGCATGTCTATGCAAGAAGAAGATCAACTGCTGGAGATCGCAAATGACGGCGGCCTTAAAAGTATGTTCGAGACAACAACTCTGCCGGTGTTCTGGATTAAAGTCACGGCAGAATACCCTGAGATCGCCACAACAGCACTGAAAACCCTGTTGCCATTTCCGACATCCTATTTGTGTGAAGCGGGATTTTCTGCAGTGACAGCAACCAAAACAAAATTACGGAGTAGACTGGACATAAGCAACACACTTCGGGTGTCATTGTCTCCCATTACCCCCAGATGGGACCGTCTCGTTGCAGAGAAACAAGCTCAGGGCTCCCACTGATTTAGCGTTATGGTGAGCTGTATTTTTCATGCACTTTATATTTGTTTTTGTGTTGTATCTTATTTTGAAGGCATGTTTAAACGTTACCATAGCGACCAGAGAGTGTTAGGGGGCAGAGAGGATGTTACTCATGTTATGTTGTTGGTGCGATGTTCCGAGGTCGCTGATAATAAAGTTGCATACGAGTACACAGTGGATTCACGTTTAATATTATATTTATGAAAATACCAGTTTTTATGCCGGTTGTATCATTTTATTTTGTGTATTTATCCGCCACACCTTAAAGGCCGGTCCGTGAAAATATTGTCTGACATTAAAACGGTCCGTGGCGCAAAAAAGGTTGGGGACCGCTGCTCTAAAGTACCGCAGTCTCTTCTCCTAAGTCCTTTTGAATTCTCCTATCCACTATCCCTTAACCCCGTGACGTTTCACTCAGAGGTCAAGGAATAGGAGATAGGGTTAGAATTTAGGAGCTAATTTTTGGATTATCGGAACGCAACCCAGGCCCTGATCTGAACCCACTAGACACTCATCTTCTCGTCTATGATACCTGTTATGGCGCGTTTCCACTGCAGCGGGTAGCCCCGTTTAAGCGTCCTTAACCGTCCTCAAGCGGCCAGGCCGGTTTTTGGTGGCGTTTCCATATAGCCTAGTACCGGCCAGCGGGTACTTTTTCCCTCTTTTTCCGGCCTCATAAAATCGTGGTTCCCTCAGACCAGGGCCAGGGCTGAACTAGTGACGTCAACACTCTCGACTGCTGATTGGTCAGAGAGTATCGTCACAAGATCGCGCGCGAGTTCATCCCTAGCGTCGCATATATATTTAGAAGCAAGCTTGCAGCATTTTTATAAACAGCATTTTGTAAACGGATGAGCTACAAAAATGGCTACGTCTAATAAGAAAAGCACACCGTGGTCGACCGAGGAGGTGACGACGTTCCTTCATCTCATTGGGGATGATCAAATCCAGCGGGAGCTCGACGGAACAACTCGAAATGTGAACAAAAACAAAGCCGATCGCCCCGCCTACACTGCGTTGCTACCCCAGGTCCTAAACTGTAATGGAAATGCGCCACGGCCTGGGCCGGCCAGCGAGGCAGCCCGAGGACGCTTAGGGACGCTTAAACGGGGCTACCCCGCTGCAGTGGAAACGCGCCATTAGTCTCTTTGCTCTTGTCCATGCTACCTGTCACGCTCCATGTTTGTTCCTGGGTTTTTTTTGTCCTGATCCTTCCTCGTACTCCCCCGGTTTTGGTATTGTTCCTTGTTTTCTTTTGTCATTCAGGGAAATAAAGCTCGCTTTTTCTTACCTGACCTTTTAGTCCTTTTACTGCATTTGGGTCCTATTTTTCCCCGACACTGAGTCTGCTTCAAATTCACTTATTATCCTCACAGGATCATTTTATTAAAGTTAAAGCAAAACTTACTAAAGCATTCTAACTATTTATGCTTTAACAGCAATTAATAAATGAACCAGTCATAAATGATTTGCACCGCGTTGCTATGAGACACCACAGCGTGTTCTCAGTGTTCTGCTCATGCTTTGCTTTTGGCTAACTGTTTTTGTTGTTTTGCTTTATGATTGTAATGCATGACTGTGCCAACATGTGTCTCCTCCTCCCTGCTCTTGTTTGTAGGCTGCACCTGCTGCAGGGTCTGTCACCCAGCAGGAGCTAGGCTAACATGCTAACAGGCACAGAGCCTTAGAACACCACATACTCCAAAAGACAGATAATGTAGCTCACATCAGGGCACAGAGCTGCTGCAGCATCACCTGACCCAGCAGCTCTTTGGCTAAAGCTATTGAATGTTGTGTCGGAAGCATCCTGAGGCCACAGTGGCTTCAGAACATGTATATAGTCTATCTTAAAAAACACCTTGAATTTATTTGTAGAAAGTTAGTTTGTTATTTAACACCGGTTTAGGTATGGAGACTTTTTTTTGTTTCATACATTTTCAAAAATACATTGTTAGAATTTCTAAAAAGTACTCAAACCACTACAATAATGTAAATGAAGCAAAAGGCTCCTGAAATCCTTTCACATGTACTCACCAGTGTAACGCTGCCTTACTGTGGTCCCAGTATATTTAAACTGCATGGGATGACGGCTACTAATGAGCACTGCACATAATATATATTTGGAATACTTTATTGATTGAAGTGGAGGCTGCATTTTGAATTCTTAAACAAGTTATGCTTGCCAGATTGTGTTGCAAAGGCATGACCTTTGCAACACAAATATAATAAAGACATGAGCATGTTTAGCAAGTTTTGATATTGATGCTGTTTATACTTTTTTTGACATAGAAAAACTATGATTACTAATGTACATATAGCTTTACACTGGTATGATCTGGAACTGTGACAGGCTCTGAAAGACTCCAATCCACTTCCGTAGTTGCACTTGTCATAGCAGAGTATAGCATAATAAAGGGAAACAATGGCCTTAATGAGTCTAACTGGTCACAAAAAACAAACATGTTTAGATTTTTTGGGTTTTAGATCAGAACCTGGTCTAATGTGGTCTAGATGTGAAGAAAGCAGCAAAATCTTCCTTTTTTGTATTTTCACAAATATAATTAAGGTTTCACAAATCTCAAACTGTGTTATAAAGAATGTTTAGCCTCTCTGAGATAATCCAGTCCAGATTTTATGAGTCTAGGTATAGTGGTTTTAGATCAGGACCTGGTCTAATGTGGTCAGGATGCAAAAAAAGCACTGAAATCTCCCATTTTTACATTTTCACAAATAGAATAAAGGTTTCACAAATCTGAAACTGTGTTATAAAGAATCTTTAGACTCTCTGGGATAATTCAGTCCAGATTTGATGAGTCTAGGTATAGTGGTTTTGGATCAGGACCTGGTCTAATGTGGTCTAGATGTGAAAATACAAAAAAGGAAGATGTTGCTGCTTTTTTCACAAATAGAATTAAGGTTTCGCAAATCTGAAACTGGGTTATAAAGAATCTTTAGACTCCCTGAGATAATCCAGTCCAAATAAATCGTCTATGCAGCGATTTAAGAGGTTCAAACACGGAGGATTGTTCACTCAGCGCTGTAAATTAAATTGCCCTTAACTTTCCCCTTAACTGCCGAATCGGATGCTCTGAATCGGAAGTCAACTTCAGCGTCGTTCGCACAACTCTATCGCACAACGGTACGTCCATTAATTCCACAACCACACACATGGATTAACATCGATTTAATACATTAATGTAGCCTTTGTTTCTGCTAAAAGAGGTGTCAACCGGCTGGGGCAACAAGAAAATCGGAGAAATCGAGTGTGACTATAAAAAGATAAATAATTATTATATTAATATTGACAATAACAACCGACCGTATGGGAGCGTTCTCATGGCGTCTATTATCAACGCTATGGGAGGTCTATGAAGGTCTATGAGAAGCCCTGCCCGTTGAAAACGGACTCTCAAGGGGTACCCTGTCCGTAATAGAGTGACGGGGAAGGGCCCTGACCGACCGTCAACATGTGATGGGTTGGGAGTGAGAACGTGTTGATATTACAGATAGGTATATCATTTGATGGTTTTCATGTTGAACATTTAAAATTTTTACATATCTAATGTTACAATTGCAGGATTTAAAGCTTTAGATTTCGTAGTTCAAATATTTTCTCACGTGTTGACAGCTCAGAGGCAAACCTCCATCATATCTGGGACATTTGCTGGATGAAGGCCAATATCAGCAAAGGGAGATATTATAAAGACTTCTGCAGCTAGCTGTAGTAAAAAAAAGAAAATCGCCCACCATCTCTCTTCATGCAATTTGAGCAGGTCGCCCACCCTGCAGAGGAACTCTTTCATGAATGCATCTCAACAGAAGTAGTAGTAGTAGATTGCTGAAGCAGACGGCATGTTAAACACAGGTCACACCAAGAAGTCAGAGCGGAGGAGGTTTTTTCCTATCCCAGAATCCCTCACAACCCACTCACACATCCTACAGTGACAGCCATCGAGTTCAGCTGACAGGGGGGGAAAGTGTAGAAGAGGGTTTGAAAGGGATGACAGAGTTGAATCCTCCCTTAGGAAAAGATTTACATACAGAGAAAAAGGAAAAAATGGAGGAGGAGACGGTTTAATGTGTTAATAAATGGTTTGTGTAAAGTAATTAGTTCATGTATTGGTGCTAATTGTTCTGGGAAATTACAGTGATGTTATAAATGGCGAACAATTCTTTCTATTGTCTCTAAAACAAGACCCAAATTGTTGTTTTCACATGCTCTGCCGGGGGGAAAGAGAGGAATAAAAAAACAAACAAAGGAATAAATGAGTGATGATGTCTCCCAGCTTTGAGAGACCCCTCGGGAGCTACTCACCAATCCTTAATTCCATCTCCCAAAAAAGACTTTCCTATTTTTACCCCGCGCCACGATGATCCCCAGAGGGAAAGCACCCGCTCCGGGCCGTTTGGTTTTCCCGCAGATATGTCGTCCCTCAAGAAAAACCCAAAATAAACACGCGGAAAACCACAAGGATACATTTGGCTGCTTGTGCGGAAAAGCTTGGAGACTCCGTGATTGCGCTCTCACATACTTCTTCTACAAAAAAAAGAGAAAGAAGAAAGATAGCTGGGAGGCAGCGAGTCAGAGATGAGGGGAATAAACACAGGAATGGAGAAAGTTGGGAACAGATGGATCACATAAAAAGGAAAACAGGGGCTGATGGGGGAACGTGAGGACTCCTGTCAAAAGTTTGCAACACAAGTCTACACTGGGAAAGTACACATTTTGAAAACGATCAAAAAGAATAAAGTCTGATGTCCTTTGGGAACTGCTCTGAGGCTGAAACCCATGAACATCACATAATGTGTCTTGGTATTGATTAGTTCAATTTGTGACCCTGCAAAAGGTTAATCTTTCAATACTGCATGGTGCCAGAACACGATCTGTTTCCTCATTTCATTGGATGAATTCCATCGCCCGTTTCTGGAAAACTGAAGAAAAGTACTTCATATCAAACAAAAAATAAGCCCTCCTGCAGTGTATTTCTGAATTCCTGTTTATGACCTTTGATCTGCTGTAAATGTGCCTTGGCAGGAAATCACCACAATGACACACATATGAGGGGCTTTAGGACAAGAGGAAGAGCTGGGATGAATTTGTGATTCACAAACAAAACATTGGTTGGAACTGAATGTCGATGGTGTGAGAGTTGAAGGATGGAAGCACTCAACTGAGGAAAAAGAGAAAATAACGACATTTTGGAAAGTAAAAAAATATGTTTACTGTATGGTATGAATTCCTCCATCTGTCGGCTCCTCCCAAAACTTGAACTTCTCTACCCAAGAGAGCAAAATGTAGCTTAATGCCAGACCGCTTAAACTGCAGGCAGAGGAATGAAGCGTTATACTGAAAAAAATCGTACTAAAAACAGATTAAATTGATATGTAGTGTAAATGTGTTTTGATATCCTAAACCAAAGTTGATACTTTCACTGTGCAGAGGAAAGTTTTTAGATTTTAGAATGGGGAAAGGCGTAAGAATCAATGGAGAAAGCACCGGGATTTACAGTCAAACTATATCTTTATCAACTAGTATTTTTTGGAACTTCTGGGAACCTATTAATGTTCCCTGTTGGACACCAAGTTCATATTTAGGGCAAGTAGATAAGGCCTAAAGCAAGAAGATGATAATCTTATCATCTAAAGTGAATCAATAATCTTTTTTTACATCATGGTTAGTAACACGTAGACACATGTAGAGCAGGGGGGAACAGATGTTTATTCTTATCTGGACCAACGCATCATCAGACTGTTTGGTTTCATTACTGACTTTATCTCCCTTTGTGAATCACAGGATTGAAGCTGAAGACCCTCATGGTATGATATGTAGGGTAGAAATTATGTAATAAATCAAGAGGAAAACATTAAATATAATGCTTACATCTTTACGAAAATGTAGTGTTTTTGCATAGATAGGTAGCCTAACATAATTTTAAGTAACTACTGTATATCAAAGTTATTAAAGAGCAATAGAACATAAAGATGATTTTTAACTATTGGGAGGCAACAAAAACCGCAGTTCTTCAAATGGCCACTTGAGGTGGACTCGAGAACCTCACGTTAAAATACTCACCTATGGAAAAGAACCCATTCACATGTTTTGGTTCCACTTCAATCCAAGTTGCTAGCAAGCTGAACCGACACTAGAAGGTGGAGTCAGAACAAGGCAGAAAACGGATTGGTCGGAGGAAATCGTAACTTTGCAACGTAGGATATCCTGCATAAATGGCCATTTGTCAAGGGCACAGCTATCGTTAATAGCGACCTCTTTCTTTTCATATAAAGGACTTTGAAAAAATTGGCAGCCTGCAGAACTAGATTCAAGATTCAAAGATTTGTTGTCATGTCATATCCACAAATACGGTGTAGTTATGCAATGGATGAAAACTTAGGTCACAGGTTCCTCAACAGTGCAATTACAAGACAAAATTACAAACGTTACATGATTGTTTTGCTTTCAGTAGGTGTGCGTAATAAGTCCCAATTAAGGCATTTCAGACCTGTTATGACAAGGCTTCCTCGCTCACTCCTATATAACAAGTGAGTGAGCTGAGCTTGTTTCCCTCATTCCCATACTAATGCCTCCACCTGCTGCTGTGTGTCACTCTGCTGCCGTAGTTTACTTTACTTCTTGTGTTACCCTGGTTATTTTGACTTTCTCACCCCTGCCATAGTTTGTTCTGACTTAGCTTGGCTTTTTCCTTAAGTGTCGGATTTATTTTAAAACAAGTGGTGAGTCATTTTGGTTTCATTGTCACTTGAGGAGGAGGAGGAGGAGGAGGAAAGGGAGAAAGAGAAGGAGGAGGTCGGGAGCGGAGGAGGAGTGTCTGGGGTTTGGTCGTGGTCCCTTGTGGTAATATTTAATAACAAACATTAAAAATACCGCAGAAATCCTTCACCACATTCCCACGGTCCGACTGGCCGAACACACACACACATGTTCACATAAGAATGCAACCACACACACACAGACACATACACAAACACACTCATGCCCCGTATACATACCGATCAGACTTTCTATCTATCTCACTTGCACCAGTACACAAACGTACACAGATGCATGAATCACTTGTAGGGTCACATACTGTAAACCTCCAAACAGAGAGGCACAACCACACACTCATGCATTTGAACAACCCAGTCTCACGGCATTTCGTGTTATAGTCACGACATTTAATCTAATGATTCGTGTTCACCAACACGATTTTCCCCTTTTTTTCGTGTCACACAGAACGATTTTAAAAGCAATGTATTTCTATTGGTAGTGTGTTTTGTGCCTGCACCACGTCTTTTTGTCCGGTCGGATCTTGGAAGACCGGAAGCAGTGTGGTTCATAAAAACATGTTCTTACTCAATATCAAGCCACGATTATTGTTTTTATTGTAAATCGTATAATGTCAGACTTTTTTTGCTGGCCGTGAGGAAAATAGATGGGCCTCAGAGCCTCAGAATACTGAAATCTGTATATTTTAAATATTTTTTTCCTTCTAATTTGTTATTCTTTTCTAAATAACACACTGTTATTTACTCAACAATAACACACAAGTATCCTTGTTTTCATTTATTTGTTTAATTATATAATCTCTGGCTTTTTTGCCGTTCCTTTCAAAAATAAAGTCACCGGAAACAGACGTAGGCCTATAAGGGACATTTTGAGCATCATTGCGATACACAGCCACTGAACTGATAACCCAAGATCCTCAGCTATGGTTTAAGCTCGGTGATTGGGTGTTTTAGCCGCAATGCACGTTGGGATATGGTGTTTATGAGATATGAAATCCGAAAAACATTTACAAAAAAGAAAATAGTACTTTAATCCGAGTGTGCTTGCTTTTCTCTTTGGAAGTCATCACATAACGGCATTGTAATACACGGTTCGGCTGCATTAAATATTACACATCTGGAAACTTATACTGGAAAGTATAATTTATTGTGTTAACACTGTAAACTTGACAGTGTTAACTCTGAAATCTTGAAAGGGATGTGCAAAATAGCCATTATATACAGTTTTTAATTAACGCATGTATTGTAATTGTAAGTAATGAATATACTTTATATGGATCTGCAGAAAAATGTGTAGTCTTCTCAAGCACCAACTATCAAATATCTCGCCTGATTGTTGGCATTTGACAATCACCTTCCCTGAATTTTACTCAGGTGTAACTAAGTCTGATTTAAGGGTTGTTTATATTTCACATCATTAATCAGCATCTGCAAAGTAACTAAAATAAATGTAGTGGAGTAAAAATACCAGGTTAACCTCTGAATTGTAGTGGAGTAGAACTACAAATAATTAATGAGCTGTAATGTGGGTATATAATGCTGCCCATTATGGACACAAGCAATTTTCACCCATTTATTAATTATATGTTTTAAATTTGATAACACCAATGTGTTTCCTATCCCCTAAACCTCCAGGGATGTACACAATGTAACTTCTAATTGTGGGAAAAACGTCTTTTAAAACTACAATTCCCAGTAGAGACGTGCCATAGTACATGTTGCGAAACACAATAGCCAGCATGTGTAGTTCTGGTGGGGGGGGCTGGACCCGTTCGAGTCCAGTTTTGGATAGTCTGCCGTGGGTTTCGTTCCATTTCAAAGAGTTGTCTGACACTTGGCGTAACCTTGGCGCACTGCCACTCCAAAATCCAATCCCAGAGCTTGAAGATTAATCATGGGGTTTGTCAAGCAACGGGACTGTAGTCCCAAACGATAGCTGAGGATTATAGGTAGTGTAGTGTCTTCGGCCATCCTAAACTCCGAAATGTTTTTGGGATTTCATATCGCATTAACACCATATCCCAATGTGCATTGCAGCTAAAACATCCAATCACCGAGCTTCAACCATAGCTGAGGATCTTGGGTTATCAGTTCTGTGGCTGTGTATCGCAATGATGCTCGAAATGTCCCTTATAGGCCTACGTCTGTTTCCGGTGAATTTATTTTGAAATTCAGTTCCTGACGGACGGCCAAAAACCCAGAGATTATAGAATCAAACAAATAAATAAAAACAAGGATAATTGTGTGTTATTGTTGAGTAAATAATGGTGTGTTATTTAGAAAAGAATAACAAATTAAACGGTAAAAAAGATTTAAAAAATACAGATTTCAGTATTCTGAGGTTCTGAGCCCCATTTATTTTCCTCACGGATGGCAAAAAAGTCCGACATTATACGATTTACAATAAAAACAATAATCACACACACACACACAGAACAATTCGATACATTTCCCGCTCTTATGTGCCAATCCCCCCACATGGATCACACCTGGCACACGCTATACATGTTCAGTGTCTATTCTTTGTATATTTACTGCAGTTTTTCATGTATACCAGTAGTCTGACACAATATTTACAGTTTGAAAGGGTGTTACATTAAATTTGGTGATGATTAATGGTTTTTGTGTTAATGTAATAGCAGTTAAAACAGGACCGGTCAAGTTTGGGAATGCTGTCCCAAAAAACAGATGCACTACTTGTTAAATGTCTTTGAATGGGAGAGTGTGTGTGTGTTTGTGTGTGTTCTCCGCTGGTTCCCTCACTCCTATTTGTTTTACAGTCAGAAGCCAATCGATGATTATCACCTATTAAACTACTATTTAGTGTTATTATTACAACCCCGACTCTAGCGCGTGTGTGTGTGTGTGCGTGTTCGTCATGTCGCCAGTGGCTTTCTGACCTCGTCTCGAGGTTTGATGAT
The DNA here is from genome assembly GCF_902827175.1 of Gymnodraco acuticeps. Classification (NCBI taxonomy): domain Eukaryota; kingdom Metazoa; phylum Chordata; class Actinopteri; order Perciformes; family Bathydraconidae; genus Gymnodraco; species Gymnodraco acuticeps. Next base: position 2,658,513 of record NW_022991443.1, on the reverse strand, counting down.
CCCTGCCAGAGATTCCTTTCCATCCTTCCCTCCCCTCCATGTTTCATATGTGCGTCAGCAGTGTTACCGCAGCCTCTCTGCCTCTCTGTAACCCCATGATGTCCTTGTTTCAAACACCCCACCCTCTGGTTTTCACCCACCACCTCCGTCCTCTTCCTCACGCTCTTCCTATCTCTTTCTTTCTCAATGAGCCCCCTCTTTCCTATTTTGTATCCCCCTCCTTTCTTCCAGTTTCATAATCACAACTCTGTTATTTATACAATGAGTTCAGGAGTTGAGCAATTCTCCAAAAGCATGTTAAAAAAAAAACTAATGAGATGTCTAAATAATCATAAACCCACCATTGAATCTATCATAACCAGCACATGTTGTGCAGCCAACAAACCCACAGAGTTTGATTTGAGTAGTAAATCTGTCAAGTTGAATGGGGAAATACGTCACGCATGTTGTCAGGACATTTAAAATATTCAATTTGTATACTACTGCAGCTATAATAACATTGTGTCATGTGGCTGGAATCAGATGTTGGAAGAAGCATAGAGAAAACCAACCCAGTCTCATGGCATTTCGTGTTCACCAACACGATTTTTAATCTATTGATTCGTGTTCACCAACACGATGTTCCCCTTTTTTTTCGTGTTGCACAGCACGATTTTAAAAGCAATGTATTTCTACTGGTAATGTGTTTCGTGCCTGCAGCACGTCTCTTTCTCCGGTCGGGTCATGGAAGACCGGAAGCTGTGTGGTTCATAAAAACATATTCTTACTCAATATCAAGCCACAGTTATTGCTTTTATTTTAAATCGTATAATTTCGGACTTTTGTTTCCGTCTGTGAGGAAAAGAAATGGGGCTCAGAGCCTCAGGATACTGAAATCTGTAATTTTTCAATCTTTTTTTCCTTCTAATTTGTTATTCTTTTCAAAATAACACACTGTTATTTACTCACCAATAACACACAATTATCCTTGCTTTTATTTATTGGTTTGATTCCATAATCTCTGGCTTTTTTGGCGTCCGTCAGGAACTGAATTTCAAAATAAAAATAACCGGAAACAGACGTAGGCATTTCGAGCGATTACCCAAGATCCTCAGCTATGGTTTAAGCTCGCTGATTGGATGTTTTAGCCGCAATGCATGCTGGGATTTGGTGTTTATATTATATGAAATCCGGAAAACATTTTAAAAGAATAAAATAATACTTAATTCCGAGTGCTCTTGGTTTTCTCTTTGAAAGTCATCACATTACATTACATATTACAGATCTGCCGTAGTTCTTTATTTATAGAGCCCTGATGAGAAGACCTTTGGAAAAACTGAAGAAATGCCGCCAAAACTGAATACTTGACGTGGTTCATAAATGTATCAACAATTAAACAACATCTTCAATTTCTCTTCACACAATACGTCTCCTTGCAGTATCAACACTAATTCGGCTGACTTTTACATTTGATCTAATTCATAGGTTATATTTACACCATAACGGTGCACAGCTGATATAAAAGGACTTGTCGTTTTTAAAGATATTACTGATTTTCTTTGAATGTAAGAATGTAAATACTGAGTCTGAAATAGTATAGCAATATGCTGTAAAATTATGTGAAAACATGAATAAAACTACACATCTTCAGATGTTGTACATACATAAGTGTCCTACACTAATAATATAATAAAAAAGTTATTATGGCTGTGTGTACCTTGTGTGCACCTCCTAGTGGTTAAAACACGTTATTGAATTATTGTTTGTATGTGTTATATTTGATTGATGTGATAGAAATATAGAATATAAAAAATCAAGAAGATACTATAAGTGATCTCTACAATAAAACAGTTTAGTGCAGGATGTACAAAGATATTAATAGGAGGAGGTGCAAAACAGAAAAACGAATTAACCTTTATTTAAACATTAAATAACAGATTAAGGTCTTCTTTTAAATAAGAAAAAAACTTTGGGGGTAGGCTATCTATCTACAGATAAATATTAAGCCTGACAAAGTACTTAACGTCTAATATATTGCTTTCCTGCAATGTTAACTATGTTGAAGCACTTATTTTAACTGATATTATAGATATGAATTATACTCTTATGTATGTAGATAGAATAAGAAATGTGCAGAATATGACGGTTTAATGGTGGAGGTACACACATATTGATAGATGTCTTGTAATGCACTGTTGAGGAACCTGTGACCCAAGTTTTTCATTCATTGCATAACTACACCGTAGTTGTGTATATGATATGTCAATAAACCTTTGAAAATCTTGAAATCTTGAAAGGGATGTGCAAAATAGCCATAATATAGTCTTTAATTAACTATTAGAATAACGAGTAATGAATATACTTTATTACTCGTGTCCATTCATGTCAATTGCAGATAAATGTTTAGTCTTCTCAAGCACCAACTATCAAATATCTCTCCTGATTGTTGGCACTTGACAATCACCTTCCCTGAATTTTACTCAGGTGTAACTAAAGTCTGATTTAAGGGTTGTTTATATTTCACATCATTAATCAGAATATGCAAAGTAACTCAAATAAGTGTAGTGGAGTAAAAATACCAGGTTAACCTCTGAATTGTAGTGGAGTAGAATTACAAAGTAACAATGAGCTGTCATGTGGTTATATATTAATGCTGCGCATTATGGACACAAGCGATTTTCACCCATTTATTATTTATATGTTTTACATTTGATAACACCAATGTATTTAATACTGGCAACTTCTAATTGTGGGAAAAACGAAAACGTTCAGTAGAGACGTCCCATAGAATATTTTGCGAAACACAATAGCCAGCATGTGTAGTTCTGGGAGGATGTTCGATTCCAGTTTTGGATAGTCTGGTGTGGTTTCGTTCCATTTCAAACAGCTGTTTGACGCTCGGCGTAACCTTGGCGCACTGCCACTCCAACATCCAATCCCAGAGTTTGAAGATTAATCACGGGGACTGTAGTCCTAAACGATAGCTGGGGATTATGGGTAGTGTAGTGTCTTCGGCCATCCTAAACTCAGAAATGTTGACAATCGCAATGATGCTCGAAATGTCCCCGTCTGTTTCCGGTTATTTTTATTTTGAAATTCAGTTCTTGACGGACGCCAAAAAAGCCAGAGATTATGGAATCAAACCATTAAATAAAAGCAAGGATAATTGTGTGTTATTGGTGAGTAAATAACAGTGTGTTATTTTGAAAAGAATAACAAATTAGAAGGAAAAAAAGATTTAAGTATTCTGAGGCTCTGAGCCCCATTTGTTTTCCTCACAGACGGAAACAAAAGTCCGAAATTATACGATTTAAAATAAAAGCAATAATTGTGGCTTGATATTGAAAAGACGTGCTGCAGGCACGAAACACATTACCAGTAGAAATACATTGCTTTTAAAATCGTGCTGTGCAACACGAAAAAAAGGGGAAAATCGTGTTGGTGAACACGAAATGCCATGAGACTGGGTTGGAGAAAACATATGGTATGGGCATACAGCGTGGGAAAATGTATGCTCTTTATAATCTTAATTTGTACGTTAACCATGGGTCACCTACAGAGAATGACCCCCCCGACTTAAGCTGCTTTCACATTAACAGTGGTGAACAGCTCTGCACTGACGTTGATGTTGTGTTTCTATGAAGAGAGTTTTAGCATGCTAACTAGCGGAAGGCGGAAGCGCTACACACGATGTCGGGCAGCACTCAAAACTGTGGCTGAGCGCTGAACTCCAAGTTCAAATTATTTCTACATCCACATCATTTAACACTGACCTTTCAACGAGCAAACAATCAGGTGACAGCTGTTTGCTCACCTCTCAGTGAGCATATAGAAAATCCCGTTTCATGTCAATGCAGTTTTAGTTGTGCAGAGTATTTTTATTTTTGGTTTCTTGGAGCAAGTTGGTTTTACAGTTTTGTTTTCATCAAACAAATGTACAAAATACACTATCTGCCCATCAATGTTTGACAAATAGCAAACATAGTGGACAATTAGCGGCTAAAGAGCCAAATATTCTTCTAAAAGGTGGTGGGGATCAAATGGAGCTAAAATATAGGATACTGGATTTAGTAAAACTCTAACACAGAAAATACGTGTCTAGGCTGCCCCAGAATGCCTCGTTGGAGATTTCTCTTTTTCTGCCTGGGTACAGTGACTTGCCCATACCCAAATGGACCAATCCGGGGCTACTCACTCACTCACTCACTCACTCACTCACTCACTCACTCACTCACTCACGCACTCACTCACGCACTCACTCACGCACGCACTCACGCACGCACGCACGCACGCACTCACGCACGCACGCACTCACGCACGCACTCACTCACTCACTCACTCACTCACTCACGCACACACACACACACACACACACACACACACACACACACACACACACACCACACACACACACACACACACACACACACACACACACACACCACACACACACACACACACACACACCACACACCACACACACACACACACACACACACACACACACACACACACACACACACACACACACACACACACACACACACACACACACCACACACACACACACACACACACACACACACACACACACACACACACACACACACACACACACACACACACAGCCGCTGTTACCTTGTGCCCTTAACTCTGTTTGTGTGTGGGTATGTAAATGAGCTGTGCAGTTCCTCTGCTGTCATTGGCCGTCCCGACCTCGCAACATCCGCGGTGATTGGACGGACGTCACCCAATCCCCGCCTGCTTCTGCCACGTCATCCGGGGGAGGAGTATAAAGGCCGGGCACGGACACCATTCGGGAGGCTCTGTATTGTGTGACAGACGCCTCAAGCCTCTCATTGTGATACTGCCATACTTTGTGATTCCTTAGACTGCCTAGCAGTGTGTATTCTGTGCTTCGTTAGACTGCCTAGCAGTGTGTTCCGTAGGGTTTCTGTGCGAGCACACTGATTAGCAGTGTGTCGTAGTGTTCTGTGGTTAGTATAGGGTTTGTGTGTGTGTATTGCTTAGATCCAGGTTGCTTAGCTCCTGTAGAACAGCATTTAGGATTATTGACATTGTGAAACCGCTTAGACCCAGGTTAGTTTAGCGCCTGTAGATCAGCATTTGTGGAAGTATTGCTTAGACCCAGGTGATTAGCACCTGTTGACAGGGGCGGACTGGCCATCTGTAGAATCTGGAGAACCACAGAACGGCCGGCCGTCAAGGTCCGTTGACGGCCGGCCGGCCCTTTAAAAAAAATAAAATAGTTTAACGTCATCATTTAAATTGCACTGACGGCCGACAGAGGGCGCTAATGCAGTTGTGTGGTTCTTATCTGTCAAATAATCACACACGAAGAAGAAAAAAGACCGGCCACACGAAGCGAAGGGATTAGACGCCGCGGCAGACAGGGAGAATGAAAAAACATGGATACAAATCAAAGAAAACAAAAAGAAAAAGGTGGGGCCGAGAAGGCAAGAGAGAAAAAGGTGAAGTCACTCGCAGGTGAAGCATATCAATGTCGCAAATTGACAGACCTTTTTGGCAGCAGCGCTGCTACAAGCACTATCATCAGCAGCTTAGAACAAGTGCAAGATGATGAAGAGAATGATGAGGGCGCGAGTTCAGATATACAGCCAGCCTCCTGCGTTCATGATGAGAGACAGAGAGTTGAGCTGCTGGAAGAACCAGCTCAACTGGCACACGTGCAGGGCAAGAGCAAGAGGTGGGTAAGAATTATCCCTTGAACTCAGTGGCGTTTTCTCCTGGAGGCCAAGGGAAGCCAGGCTTCCCCTGTTTTTTTGGATTGTAGTTATAATTTTAATAAATAAATAAAAACACTTTGTTTAGTTTCGGTAATTATTCTGCCGGCCCATCTCTCCCCCATTCTCATTGAGTATTTTACAAAGAGTGAAACAGTGCCCCTCTAGATGTTATGATGAAACAGTATTGCACTCTCTGTTGCGAGAGGAGGCTAGCCAAAATTGGCTTCCCTTGTTGAAAAGAAATTGAGGGATTGACCAATCAGATGAGGCTCACGTCATGCCTCACAATCCAATCAAATCGCATCAACTTCAGTTCGTACTGTAACTGTCATCACCACCCTTAAAAAGTAGTAAGCAACTGAAGCAATTGCAATTATGGAGGGTGGAGAATTTCATCAAAAAATAATTGTACTAAACTTCCGCTACAGCAGCAACTAAAAATGAAATCTGATGACAGGCCAATGCCCAAACTGGAGCTGTGTACAGAGAGGAAAAAAGGAGCGAATCGGACGTAAAACTTTAAATAATAAACAGCGAATTTCTAACATTTGATATTTCATGTGGCCGGACTGGGTCAGTTTCCAGGGCTGAATTTTAGTCCCAGTCCGCCCCTGCCTGTTGACCAGCAACAGCTGTGTTCCCACACAGCCTCATTTTGTTTAGCGTTTTGTTCCACTTTCGAAGTGAGGTACTTTTCTTTCCTTTTGTAGCATACTGTGCAACTCTCTTTTGGAGTCCTCTTTTGTTAAATCGTAACAGTTTGGTCTGTTGTTGGTCCAGGCTGTTCGTGTACATTATTGTGTTCATTGTTTTGGTTACAAATAAACCACCGGTAATATACCAATTCCAATCTGGTCGTGTTACGTTCCCTATTGGGCTAGGGGGACCAAAGGGACACGACACGACACGACCAGATTGAAATTGGTATATGTTACCGGTGGTTTATTTGTCTGTCACACAATACAGAGCCTCCCGAATGGTGTCCGTGCCCGGCCTTTATACTCCTCCCCCGGATGACGTGGCAGGAGCGGGCGGGGATTGGGTGACGTCCGTCCAATCACCGCGGATGTTGCGAGGTCGGGACGGCCAATGACAGCAGAGGAACTGCACAGCTCATTTACATACCCACACACAAACAGAGTTAAGGGCACAAGGTAACAGCGGCTGTAACACACACACACACACACACACACACACACACACACACACACACACACACACACACACACACACACACACACACACAACACACACACACACACACACACACACACACACACACACACACACACACACACACACACACACACACACACACACACACACACACACACACACACAGGAGCTCCAACAAGCCGTTTAGGACAGAGAGTGAATACACATACTATACAGAGATGCTGAGAAACCAATGTGAGTTTGGAAAATTGCACAATATAAATCTATTCTAGTAGACCTCGACAATGGAATTATGATCAGTAGAAATGGCCATGACATGGGACCTTTAAAACCAGCAGCATCTGCAGCAGATAACAACCGCCATCTGCTCAGCTGGGAATCATTTGACAGAGACAAACAAACAATCCTCTATTCACAAACATTTAAACAGTTGATCATTATTAACACATACAGTCGTCTGCCTCTGTTTCACAGCTTCAGCAAACGGCCTGTATAAAGTGACACCAGCAAGCAACATGAGGAATGAGTTGTGTGTGTGTGTGGGGCCACTGTGTGCTGTACATTATATTTAGTGTGTGAAAATGGCAGGCAATAGTGTACAAGCCTGATTTACTGTGAGCAACAGGAGGCATAATATCACCTAATATTGAAGAACTACTTCTCCATTTGTCTGCTGCAACAGCTGTGGATGTTGGATGCTTGGCTGCAGGAACAAGAACCTTATTCAGTAAAACACTCCTCCTCTGCTGGGAAAGCTGCAGCCCTGGGAAATGGTGATGAGAGGATGAGACAAGTGAGAAACACTGGAGCTGACTCCCTTCAGGGGTCGCAGCATTATGCATACACAGAAATACTGAAAATATACCCAACAAATATACTATGTACAACTTTTTAAGGAAATATTCAGCCATTGTTTGAACATTAAATTATACTTTTGGGCAGCAGGCAACCTCAGGGTCAGAAAGTTAAGTGAACATTAAAGGTCACCTATTTTGCAAAATCCCACTTTTTCATGTATTTTATAAATAGATATGTGTCCCCTCTGTGTAAAGAGATTATGAAAGTTTAAGGAAAAACGATTCCCTCTCTTTTTGTCCTGATCCATTTATTTAAAAACCTGTCTGAAAATTAGCTGATCAGATGTTGGCCACTTTGTGATGTTACAATAGCATGGCTATTTTAAAATGGTGTGTTTGTGCAGGATTTCCCCATGTAGCTTTAGTCCTAATTGTCATGGATCAATCAATGGTCTGCAGCGTTTTAACTTGATCTTCTAGTTTCTGCTTAGATTGAAGGAAACGGACTGAGGTGTAACCAAAAAATATAACAAATCAGTTTTTGCAACTTTTGCTAATGGACAATAAAACGAGAAAAGTGCAATGGGAACATGCCTTAATACATTTTTAGTTTCGGTCTTTTCAGGGAATTTGTTGGCAATATTGAAAACATAGATAGGCCTACTCCCGCCTTATCCTTTAACTTATGACTAGTAATGTTTTGGATTTTTCTGGATAGTAAAGTGTCTCATTGTTGTACTAGTGGCTTTTAAATCCTGAAAGCGAACAGAGATCTGGAGAAAATACAATACTTTGAAATGAAAGAATTCAAGGAAAATAATCAATGGCATTTAAAAACCAACATGTGTTACCCCTTTTGTTTAAGATGTGGGTTTCTAAAAATGCACAACATCCAGAGTATTTACACAAAAAAAAACAGCACTCGTGTTTCCCATGTGCTTTTTTAACTACTTTCAGGGGCATGGGAGCATCATAAAGTCCTGATTGGTTGCAGTGTCAGGAGTGGACATACTGTAAGCTCAGCGTCAGAGATGTTTCCCGACAACACTGCGAGCCGTTATTATGAAGGAATGTGACCGGAGCAGCACTTCAGACGCCTGGTTTTTCTGTGTCATCATCCATAACTGCATCTGTGTTTATATGAGTCAGGAGTGCCAGCGAGGTAATAGTCAATCAACGCACTGCAGCGACAGCCATTAGCAACTGGTTGGTGGTGGGGGACGACGACATAATATAGGAAAAACAGTTATTACGAAACCGCAATGAGTGCAATGTAGTGGCAGTGTCGATGAAGTTTATTTCAAGCCTGAGAACACAGTCATCCAACCATGAGGAGCTGCGGCAAGAACATAAACAACAGGAAAATACTCACTTAATTTACTGCATTTAGGAAACCTTTTTATAATGAGCATTTAAAAGCTACTTATTGCAAAAACATCAGCTTGCAAAAACGTCATTAAAGTGGCTTTTTTTAATCCTCTATCTTTCCAGGAAGCCCACAGAAATGCATTTGAGGCGTCTCCTGCAGGGTCACATGGAGGAAATGCTCCTAATGATGTTTGGATGACTCTCATCACAGACAGAGATCCTCCTGTATATCCAGACCTGGGTCATGCAGGAGTTTGCTAAAAACTCTCAGACGTTTGATTCACGCTGTCTGGTTGAACAGGGTTTGTCATAACTCTGACAAATCAGGAAATGTCCATAATTGTCAACAATCACTAACTTGTATTATTCTGTGTCAAGGCCCAGAAGGATGGGTGTCAAACACCTGGAGGAAAGTGAATGCAACGGCTTCCATGCAATCTCACTTTGTCTGTTGTTGAAAGTCTAATATTTATTTGTCCTGGTTGTTGCCAAGAGGTGAGCATTTTTGAGTTTGGGTTGTCAGTCACAGGAACTATTGCCAGGAAATGTTCAATTTGAAGAAAGATGTATTTTTAAAAAAACAAATCAATGCAACGTTGCACAACAATACTCTAATAAATAAAAGAGGAAAAAGGCTCCCCAAAAGCAACACACTCTCACTCCATAATCGTCCAGGAGCGACGTTTGGTCAGGGTCCCGTGGCGTGCAGTTGTGAAGCTCCTCCTTCAGCTTCATAAAGGGACGCAAATAGCTTTCAACTGATTGCAATGTATTCCCATCTGCGGCGGGATTTGACGCTCATGGAAGCACGGCATTCGTTTGTGTCGGCTGCCCTTAAAGGCAATGTGAGCGTCCATTCCCATTGGATAACGGAGAATTGTACACCCGGAAGTAAGTATTCCCCTTACTGTCGATTGATTTGACAGTGATATCTGCACTACTCATCGACTAAAAAACACCAGATTATCCTTGTTAATTACACAACATTGATTGGTTTAAATTGTGTGCAATGCTTTTGTATTTTTCCCCTTCGATTCGGAGAAACAAATATTTTTTCGGAGTAAAGGATGGCAGAAGACACTACACTACCCAGAATCCCCAGCTATCGTTTAGGACTACACCATGTGCTCTGTTTGACAAACCCCGTGATTAGTTCTCAAGCTCTGTGATTGGTTGACCTCCAACTGCATTCCATATGAAAAACGTTTCGTAAAATATAAAATCATACTTTATTCAGCAGTGCTTGCTTTACTCTTTGAAAGTCATCACATGAATGCATTGTAATAAATGGTTCGGCTGCATTACATATATTACACATCTGTCGTAGTACTTTATTTTTATTTATCTACAGAGATCGGGCTCAGAATAGACCGGAAACTATTCTTTTACCGTTCAGTTTGAATTTCACAATAAAGTTAGTAGTAATATTTTGTTTTTATATTATTGTTTTTTATTAACTACTAGACCGCTGGGTCATGTTAAGACCATCTTTTCTGTGTTGCTGTGGGTTTTTTCCATCGCTTTTGTGTTACAAATATCAAAACAATAACTAAATATATCCGTTGTAAACTAAACCAGAAACAGCAGTATATTTTATTTTGTTAACACTAAACTTGACAGCTTTTTAACCCAAACCACCTACTGGTTAAAGCACGTTATTACACGTTTAGAGTAATGCAATGCAGGTAGATTGTGTTGCTTTTTAATGACTGTTTAAAATGCCTTTTTCTTAATGTATTTTATTATTATTAACTACTTGTTGCTAGGGACGCTGCTATCAATATTATTTCTGTTATGTTGTGTAAATGTTTAATGGTGTTATCTTTATTGCTACCCCCTTCCTCGTCAATGTATAGTGTTGGTCCACAGCGCAAACGTATTAGTTTAACAAAATCCGCATCTAAAATTGTGGCATACGTTATTTTCCCCTGTGCAATTCTCCATTTACTCAACAATAACACATAATTATCCTTGTGTTTATTTATTTGTTTGATTAATAAACACAAGTTGGAGTCCGTCAGGACCGAGGGTCGGAGCAGCTCATTTGCTTTAGAGAATATTACACCGGGAAGTAAGTATTCTTTCCGCTTCGCTTGACAAACCCTGTGATAGTCCTCAAGCTCTGTGATTGGAGAGTGTGCTCCGAGGGTTACGCCGAGCGTCGAACAGCACTTGAAATGGGATGGAACCACGGCAGACTGTCCAAGACTGGATTTGAACGGGTCCACCGCGTCCCCCCCTCCCCCACCCCATCCCCAGAACTACACATGCTGGCTATAGTGTTTCGCAACATGTCTATCTATGGCACGTCTCTACTGGGAGTTGTAGTTTTAAAAGACGTTTTCGTATTTCCCATAATAAGAAGTTGCCAGTATTAAACTGTACATCCCTGGAGGTTTAGGGGATAGGAAACACTCAAATTTAAAACATATAATTAATAAATGGGTGAAAATTGCTTGTGCCCATAATGGGCAGCATTAATATATATACCCACATGCCAGCTAAGGTCAGAAGAGCTTTATTTAACAGCTGGTCTTGTGTTTGTGACCCCTCCTGTTGTTAATTGATAACATTACATTACATTACATGAATTGATAAGCCTGAAACATGCACTTGTCAAGGTTCAGAGGCAAATTTTGCAAATATGGCAGTAGCCATCGATCAGCTTAAGATAATATATACTTTATTGATCCCAAGTTGGAAACATTTGCGTTACATCAGCATGTGTAACAGTTGTAAATATGCAGTGGTGTTTATTTGTAAATCATTTAGTATAATCACACAAATTCTGTGTTTTATATTTAACAATTCTGTGTTCTTTATTTATTGATTGTTCAATACCTGACAAGGCCGGAGATGAAATATCTACATATATCTTATAAGAGTATAATACATATGTATAATATCAGTTAAAATAAGTGCTTCAACATAGTTAACATTGCTGGAGGTATGCACAAATATTGATAGATGTCTTGTAATGCACTATTGAGGAACCTGCGACCCAAGTTTTTCATTCATTGCATAACTACACCGTTTGTGTATATGATATGTCAATAAACCTTAGAAAATCTTGAAAGGGATGTGCAAAATAGTCATTATATACAGTCTTTAATTAACTATTAGTAGAGAATAACGAGTAATGAATATACTTTATAGGGATCCTATTAATATCTAATAATAAAAATAATGAAATTCAATAACATGCTTTAACCACTAGGTGTCCCTTTATATCAGCTCTGCACCTTTATGGTGTAAATACAGCCTATCTACCAATTGGATCAAATATAAAAGTCAGCCGAATTAGTGTTGATACTGCAAGGAGACGTATTGTGTGACAAGAAATGTAAGATGTTGTTTAATTGTTGATATATTTATGATCCACGTCACGTTTTCAGTTCCTCATGTTTGTCTAGAAGTCTTCTCATCAGGGCTCTATAAATACAGAACTACGGCAGATATGTAATATTTAATGCAGCCGAACCGTGTATTACAATGCCGTTATGTGATGACTTTCAAAGAGAAAAGCAACCACACTCGGAATAAAGTATTATTATTTTTTTTTTAAAATGTTTTCGGTCTGTTTCCGGTATTTGTTTATGACGATGTGCTGTGAGATGTGAGACTGGAATTGCACAGGGGAAAATAACGTATCTTTAGATGCAGATTTTGTTAAACTAATACATTTGCGCTGTGGACCAACACTATCATTGACGGGGAAGGGGGTAGCAATAAAGATAACACCATTAAACAGTTAAACATAACATAAATAATATCGATAGCAGCGTCCCTAGCAACCACCTGGGTAACAATGAAAACGTTCTATGGACGCAATTTCCTGAAGTAATCTTCGTAATAACTAGCAAACTACTGTAAAGATCATGTACATCCACTGCACACATAATCTGAAATAACAACTCGTATTTCTCGCATCAAATGACATCAAAACGCATTTTAATGGCCAAACTAATTTTAAAATAGGCATTTTCCACCGAGAATAAAACGAAGTTCGGCCATGTTTTTTTTTTCTGCAGGGAGAAATGTGAAGATCACGTGACATAGACGCCAGCCATTGGAATGAATGGTGAAAAAAAACGGGGTTTTTCAAACAGAGCACATGGTGTAGTCCTAAACGATAGCTGGGGATTCTGGGTAGTGTAGTGTCTTCTGCCATCCTTTACTTCGAAAAAATATTTGTTTCTCCGAATCGAAAGGGAAAAATACAAAAGCATTTCACACAATTTAAACCAATCAATGTTGTGTAATTAACAAGGATAATCTGGTGTTTTTTAGTCGATGAGTAGTGCAGATATCACTGTCAAATCAATCGACAGTAAGGGGAATACTTACTTCCGGGTGTACAATTCTCCGTTATCCAATGAGAATGGACGCTCACATTGCCTTTAAGGGCAGCCGACACAAACGAATGCCGTGCTTCCATGAGCGTCAAATCCCGCCGCAGATGGGAATACATTGCAATCAGTTGAAAGCTATTTGCGTCCCTTTATGAAGCTGAAGGAGCCTAGGAGCGTCACAACTGCACGCCACGGACACTGACCAAACGTCGCTCCTGGACGATTATGGAGTGAGAGTAGGCTTGTTTGAGACGAGCTGCGGCTCACCTCGAAAGTAGACGAGAATAGCCGATCGCAGCCGGGGGAGGTCTCAAAATGCTCGCCTGAAGTCGGACAGCTCGGAGTCGGCTTCTTCTTCTTCTCTCGGTTTTTTAGCGGAATGCAAACAACTTTAAGGTGCATACCGCCACCTCCGGAGTCGGCTTGACTCGGTTTGCATTTATAAAGAATGCACACATGTGTTTAATCGTTAATGTCAGATATGTACTAAGTAAACACATTTGTTCCTGCTCAAGATTAGATTCAACTTTATTGTTATTGCACATATTACAGGTACTGAGACAACGAAATGCAGTTTAGCTTCTAACCAGGAGTGCACAAAGCAGTAAAGTGAAAAGTAATGTAGCCTACACAATCTACAGAATAAAAGATAGAATGAATTGAAGGATGAATACACAGTGAGGGGTATGAATACACTAGATGTACACAGCAGCCTGTGAGCAGTATACTGAACAGTGTGTATGAATATGCTAAGATATATAAAGAATGAAAACGGTAAGCAGTGCAAGTATAGTATATTCTTTCACACACACATACAGGTTTTGGGCCGAGGGCGACACCGTACTTCCGGTATCAACCATTTCACACGAGGTGCATACAGAATATCATAGTCGATTGCCTTAATCAATATAGTCAACTCTAAAATACCACATATATGCATTGGCATGATAATATTATTGTGACAAGTGGGGTATTCACCTGGTGTTTCCAGAAGATAGACGTAGATGCAGCCAAAATCGACCGAAGGCCACTTTTGAGGGTCGTAATTCCATACATTGTACATCCAACAACCCACACAGCTCTAGTTTACGCTGGTAACGACCTAGAGCACACCCCTCAAGTCCAGAGATGTAATCCGAAGACATGCAGCGATTTCTTCGGTCGTTAATTCAGAAAAAAAATCTAGTGCGCTCTGCCTGGCTACATAAGCTAGCTGTTTATATTAGCATTCCCAGGATTTTTGCACCTCCAGAAAAATGGCGTCTTTATAAAAAGATATATAGCGCGCGTTGCATTGTGGGTAGCTGTGACGTCACTGTGTGTGAAAGAATATTCATGATGATAAACATTGTGGAACAATGATGAAAAATGTGAATGGAAGTGGCGACGTAAAACTGACACAAACAACAACAAACTTTTGCCGAGCCAATTGGACAGTTTCATCAGGAGCACGTGGTAAACCACCAATGAGCGCTCAGCTTGAGATACCAGCGAGTCGTTTCCAGTGGCGAGCCGTCAGGGCCCTCTAGGCCCTCTGTGAGGGCCTAAGATATTCTAAAAAATAATATTTGAAAACATTAAAAAAAAAAGTTTTAAAACAAATATTTAAAAAAATATTTTGTTGTTGTTACATTTTTCATTAGTTTTACCAAAATAACTTGATTTAATTGTATTTAAAATAATATTTCCGAAGAAATAAATCCTTCGAATCTGCCTGTTCAGTTTCTGTTGGAATGTGAAGGGTTAAATGCCGTCTCTGCGAGTTATGTGAAGACGGGAGAGCTTGTTGGTCCCTCTCTACATTCACAGAGGGCCAGCTATAGTAACTCAACGAGAGAGTAATGTCAAATGACAGTACAATTGACCAATCATATCTTCCCTCTAAATGGGCGGGCTTTATTTTCGCGGACTTTAAGACAAGTTCCGCCCGCTGTGAGGTCTATGCAAGTGGTGCAGTGACGCATCCTATAACCCGGAAGTAAGCTGCGCTCGGATTCCCTCGACAGAAAGCAGTGGGATTTCTCCAGAGGATTTTGGAAAATAGCTTGAAATAAGGTCTGTGGAAAACGAACCTGTTAGATAAATGCACGTTTTGTTCAGCCGGATAATATCCACATGTCTACCCTACTTTTATTATTTTCGAATCATAAATCTAATCGATAGATTTATGATCGATAGATTTATAATTAGCATACATTCGTTCATGATGGCTCACTTCAGTGATAGTGATGACATCGTTGCGAAATGATTAACCGAGTCATTTTCAAGATTGAGTTACAATGATAAATTGGAGTGGCAAAGGATCAGCTGAATTACCCGCCATCAAGTGCTTCATCCAATAGGACAGGAGGATGGACTTTGTGTTTAAGTGATTTGATCATCAAAGGTAGGCCCAAGTCATTTTCAATGCGGGCCGCCGTGCTGACTTAATTCATTTTTAATTGTTACTTGGCTGTGGGTGCCCTGTCATGATAGGTGTTTATATAAATGGTGTTGTTCTGTGTGGTAGAGGGTCGCTGTCATTGATGCGTTTTGCACCCCAGCCCGCTGTTTTGATATTCCGCTGAAGAATACGCTGTGACGTAATAACTCTTCTTTTTTTTCTCGAGGGAAAGGGGGGTCAGAGGGCCTAGGTATAAAAGTCACGGCTCGCCACTGGTCGTTCCCATGGATGTATAATAAGAACTGGATACAGTGTGGGAGGCGGGGCCTCATTCATTCCTATGAGAGCTGCTCATTAGCGCATGATGATAAAATGGCCCACCTTTTGAGAGAGTGAAACGTCACAGATTACCCAGCATGCCTGAGAAGTACCCGTATGTGCGCTCATAGAGCATGCGCAACTTTAACCAAAATGCTCGTTCACATCAAGCACGTCAATTTGCGTACACGTAACAGCACCGCGCGTTCATGACAGCATGGTAATGGATTGTTGTTATCATGGATTTGATATGAACGAGGCGGCAGTTAGCAGCTAGCGGCTAGCTAGTAATGATGCTAATGTACAAATCAATCGTTATGTACTTATATTACGCTGTAACAGGATCTAGTGATATCCAACAGAGCTTCATTTAGCATGAAATAATTATTGCACTGTATATATATATATATTTATATAGGCCTACAGTGCAATAAGCTTCTTAGTGCAATACGAAGCTACAGGGACGTTAATAATGTCGGTAATATTAACTTTATTTAATACAACATTTACGGTACAAGATTTAATCATACAGCCCATGTAGTATGATAATGAATTACAGCAAACATGTGCAATATATCCATTATTACAGCTCCGTGGGATGGCAGTAAGACGATATGGATCCGTTCTTATTGTGCATCCATGGGTAAAGATAAACGCAACTCACATTGGTTTCTCATACAGCATCTCTGTAAACTACGTGTATTCACTGAATTTCACTCTCTGCCTTTAACGGCTCGTTGTAGCTCCAATAGCTTCAGCCCCCACCTTCCCTGTGAGCACAGTGTGCTCTGATTGGTCGGGACACGTAACATGTCCCGTGGGCTAGATGCGCGTTCATAATGCAGAGGGAAATAACTCTCAGAATAACGTTATTAGCACATTATTACAACTTGAGGAACGAATGTTTTTAATAAGGGCTATACAAGTGTTCATACTGGGTAGTTTATTTAGTTTAAAAAAAATTATCCTACGAGTTACAGACCACTCTTTCCCCATGTAAGTCAATGGGAAAAAGTGTTTCCGGGCCTGGCAACCAAACGGAAGTGTAGTACCGCCGTTTGGCCAGCACGAATATTTTCATTTGAGTCCGGCGCACTTCCTGGGGGCTTGGTCGTTCCCCATCAAGCATTTCGCTTCCGCAGCCCGTGGAGAGGAACTGCGCCACTTCGCCGCGCCTCGCTCTCAAGGCTGCGGGCGTCTTTGTCCCGCGAGATTTCAACGTCTCATGTAGGCGAGCCTCCAGAGCAAGTCGGACAAAATGACTAACCATCATGCAACGCACTTGCAAGACGTTGATCGCAACTGCGCAGGTCTCGCTTGTCTCAAACAAGCCTAGTGTGTTGCCAAAATAAATATAAATGTGAGGAGATGTGTCAGTCTACTTTGATGCTTTTTAGACTTGTTGAGGTATCCAGTGTTTTACCAACAACAAATGATGGACATGAAAGAGTAAAATATGTTCGGATTTAGCTTAGGACCTCACAGGAGGGGTCCTGGCCCTTCAGGTTGAGAGCCACTGCCGTAACATACACAAACAGTATTTGATATTAACTCCAGACTGGGAATTTGCTCTTTTTGTTCTTGGCATTAAGTGCCTGTACTTTAGTTTGACCTCAGACCAGCCTGGATTGTATGAAACTTGCTGGAATGGTGAACAAGGAAGAACCAAGGAAGAACCCATTACATTTCAATCACACGCTTTATTTTTTACTCATGGAAACATCCCTAGTTGTCAAACTGCCTTCCACTGCTGCATCCCTCCACAGCTTTTGGGGAAGTATTTGAGATTAAACAGCTAAAACTATTCAAGTAAAACAGGGGTGGTGAAACTCATTTTGTATGGACATGCAGACACATTCATTCTAGGTCTCTCAGCGGCTCGGGACTTCTACAGCATCTTGGTGCCCTCTACTGACCAAACATGAACTAGCACCAAGTTCAAACAAACTGTAAATATACATTAATTATAATCAGCAATACGGTTACAAACTACTTATAGGCCAATGTGTCTGTGCTGAATAATGTCAAACATATCTTAACTGAGTATACATCTATGATACTTCTGTCTTTTCCTTTTGCCAAGAAATCCCCATTTCTAACCTTTTTTGTTACTAATTAAAGATAAATTACATTGTTTTCCCCAGAATAGTTTTTACTAATAAGTATGAAAACCCCCGGACCTTTTTAGTATAAAGACGTATCATTTTACATTAGGGGGCTTCATTTTTTTCATATGCCTGTATTATACAGGCATATGAAAAAACAGGCTGTATACCTATTTTCACCCTCAGTTTGAAACCAGAGCCCAGTCTGCTCTGATTGGTCAGCTGGCCGACTCTGTTGTGATTGGTCAACCGCTTAGCTAGCCAATAGAAGCGTGAATGTTCCATAGTGTTGTCACTATGTTACATAAGTAAAGTCCAATGTAGGTGTTTCGGGAGTGAACTCTGCGATTTTACATGCACAAAAAACGATATAACACAGTACAGGAAAATACCCATAAACCTTTCCCAAAAAAAAATCAAATAAGTTAAAACAATTTAGTGAAAATAGGTATGTATTTATTAAATATAACTGCTTCCTTTCAAAGAAATCAAGCAATTAAATTAACTTTCTCTAAAACATATGCGTCTCTTTACCAGCAACCCGACAGACCTTGAAAAAAGAGAAGCAGGAACACAAGGGGTGTTTTGCATCATTATGTACAGCTGTTTTATTTGTGATTTCCCCAAAACATGATCAGTATTTTACTACATATACAATGCATGTAAACAAAGAACAATGGATCAACTTTAAAGACAAAAAGAGCAAAAAGAAAAGAAAAAAGAGCGACACGAAAAAAACAGGCGGTGATTTTGACCACGAAGAGAGACATTGGTTAAGGTACTGTATAACACTAGTTATTTTATATATAGGGCTACTGATGCCATGGCAACTGTTTGCTGTATGTTGAAAAGACTACGTTCCTGCACTGAGGTCGGGTGAGCTTTACTGCATATAGTGGTGTGCGTGTGTGAAGGTCAAAGGTTCTTATCTTGGGACATAACTATAGTTGTTTCTTTTTGTTCTGCCGAATAATGAGTTTAGTTCATTCTGTGGGAGGCCAGTCTGCTGGGAAAGAAAACGCTTACATTCAGTCAAATAAAAGAAAATCATTTCATTAGAAAAAGTAAGATTTGTACTTTACAATTGGGCTATAAATACCAACCTAAACAAATAATCAACCAAGGGGAATACATTAATGAATAAACCAGCAGAAAAAGTCAGGACAAGCCCCTCCCACAATGAATACAATCGATGCAACAATTGTAATAACCGACAAATATGTGGATATGAAGAGAGGAAAAGGATCTGCTGCGGAAACTAAATGAGACGGTCAGCAATACAAAGACGGAGGGTCCTGTATTCTGGATTAAACCCCTGATATTGTCCCAAAATAAGGCTGTGGGTTCTAGGCACACCGAGGTACAACTGAGCTGAGCAATATATTAATGTTTGCTTTTTTGAACTTTCTGTATGAATTTTAAATGTATATCTACTGACCTGGCTACCCCAGGACTTGCTCTAGAATATATTTTTGTATTTTATTTTTTTAAGATGATTATTTTTGCTGAGTATTACGAGAAAAAAGCACAAGTGCATCATTGGCAAAGAACTGCTGGTGAAGGAGAAAGAAGTGCACACAAATGTGCTGCGTGTCTGTGTTGTGTTCAGTGTCTGGCTTTTTTTGTCAGTATTGTGTGTTTGGCTGAGACTTTAAGTGCGTGTGTGTGTGTGTATGAACAAGCACA
This sequence comes from Gymnodraco acuticeps, assembly GCF_902827175.1. NCBI lineage: Eukaryota > Metazoa > Chordata > Actinopteri > Perciformes > Bathydraconidae > Gymnodraco > Gymnodraco acuticeps. The sequence goes on along the minus strand of NW_022991443.1, from coordinate 2,638,581 downwards.
TATGTAAAGAGGTAGCAGAGAAATACGATCAGAGCGAATTACTTCCTATCTATGCAACTGCTCTCCTCAGGTCCAAACACGGGCCACCATTTTTACTCAAAATGACTAAAAGTAGCCTACTGATTTTCCGCGGTACGTTAAATGTTAGTGATAATCAACACATAGATGCAATAAAAGACTTGCATCACTAAATATATAATACTCCAAAGAAAACTTGTTTTACTTCCTATGAGCTGAAACGTAATTAAAGAGTCGACAGAGTGTTCACTAAAGGCGTAGTGTGTCTTTCACAGCATTTTATTTTGAAGGCCTGGTTACCTGAAAGCTGAGTGAGTGCAGCGAACAAACGAAGAAACACACTATTTGGATCTAGGACATCTAAATTAGGATCCCAATGCTATAAACCCTTATCAGACGTTAAGAGGAAAGCCACAGCGGGAGACGAACACAACAGGGAACCTGCGAGAGCAAAGCCAAGCAGAGGGAGACACTTTTTACATGTTAGATGTTAGGAAAGAGCTGGTTTTAAAAGTCTAACTACCACCCCCCTTATCAGAGTCAGACGAATCAACTCCAAGACGTCTGTCCCTGTCTCTGAACTGTTGCATAAAGCTGAAGAAAAGACTGATCGAGAAGTCTGTCACTGTGAATCTAGCACTTTAACTGTAGCCTATATCAAAAAAACTGTCTACTGGACTGAAGGAGCAGCAGCTGCCTCTTGACTCTCGGTGCCCAGTTTCCCTCTAAATTGTCCAACCACGAGCGTTTGACATCCACCATGGCCTCTGGTTTAATGCTACATTCACATAGCAGGCTTTAAGCTAAAGTTACTTACAACTGGTGGATCAAGGATTCTCTAAATTAGCCTGCTTGCTAAACCTTAGCCAGCAGAGTCTTTTTGGTTTTAACTGCTTATATTGAGAACAACTTGGGTCGTAGCAGCACACTTGGCATTTATTGAATGAACACTTGAAAAATAAATGCCAAGTGTGCTACTACGACCCTTTCAATGATTGACAGCTTTGCCATTTACCTTCTTTTTTGTACTTAGAGTTTAGCTGCATTCACATGTCACAGTTGAAATGACTCTGAGCTAACGTTGATGTTGTGTTTCTATGTAGGGAGCCGTTAAGACTACGCGGAGGCGCTTCCCATCGCTCAAAATTGTCCAAAGTTCAAATTATGTAAACTTGACATTGTTTATCGCTGAACATTCAAAGCGCAACCAATCAGATGACAAGCTAGCAGTGGATGTAACAATACAAACATCACCTGACAAGCTGTTTTCACCGCAAGGCTCTGTGCCCGACCTCGAGTTAGCATATCATGTGAATGCAGTTTGAGAAGAAAATGCGCAAATATATTTACGCTGAAATATATATATAAAAAATATTTACGTTTGTTTATTTAAAACAAACGTCGAAAAGGTTGGATATTGTTCACTGCTCAAAATAACGGAGGTTCTTTTAGCTGCTATGTGAACGTTGGTCTTAAGCCACATTGCCACACTTCAGTGACAAAGTGATTGTAATGAGGTCTCCAATAAACTGACTCCAAAGATGTGTAGGCTTATGTTGAGATATGAGGTATAAAACAATCCAGCATTTGAAAACAGAGGAATCTACTGTACATATACAAAAAATAAACCTTAATTACTGTCAACAAATAAAAATGGTTGCTTTATCACAAACACAATCATGCTGCGACAAATATATATATATATATATGTTTGAATATATATATATGTGCGGAGAAGGAGAGGTAGTATGTTGGGTTAAACGCCACGCCAAAGCTTAGCGGAGCGTCATCGGTATAGAGTCGGATAGAGAAAACACAGAGATCTCGTGAGTAAAGCAGAAAAACGGTTAACATGTAGAAACATTGGGATCCACTGGTATACTGACTGGTTTACTGGCAACTAGTTTACTGTACGTTTGCAATAAAAACTGAGGAGAGTTCTGGCATGTTTGTGTGAATGTTTGGTTCCCTTAAAGGCTGATGTGAAGAAGTCATCCTGTAAAATATTGAGGTATCTGTTAAATGTATCCAGAGTGAGGTTTCTGAAAGTAAGGCTACTGAGGTGGAGCTGACCTGGGTTGAGAGGGGAGAGAGCATCAGCTACAATACTCACGTTAGCCATTAGTGAACAAAAACTGTCATGTACAACCGTTACAAATGTAGTATTCCATTGTGATGTCGAACAACAGCGGAGCAAAGCTAAATAACTAATGTTTTTTTGTAATGGATTTCGTATTTGCTTTCGCTTTTTTTTTTTTAAAGTCTAAAATTCCAAGAGCTGCAATGCGAGAAATAGTCAGAAAATGAATGTCACACTTTGGGTTCTGGAGGCGACTTTCCCTCAGTCGCCGCTGCCTGTAGAACACGTCACTACATCTGTAGATTCTCATTTTGAAAAATAATTGTATCTCCTAACATCTTCTGTACAGATTCTACACAGTCTTCTGGAGGTCAAATACCAACGTTTTCTGGGGTCCGATTTCTACAGTCTGTTTTTTTTTTTTCAAAGTTTGAAAGTGACACGTCCAATTCCAAAGCAGCTACATCTCCCATCAGCCGTTTTGTGTGGCTGCTGAGTTAAAGCTATGAAGAGTAATCCTGCTGTGATTGGCTATTGCAGAAGAAGAGGTGGTTAGATGGTTGGGTGACGGATGAGGAAGCACGCCCATGCTGCTGCTAAAACAGTTGGCCATTGGCTAATTCCTGGATCAGTCATTTGAGGCAGTGTTAGTTCATGATCACTTGATTATGTTTGACATGCTGCTTCTGGAAAGCGCATGTCGGGTTTTGTTTTTCAGAGCGGGGGATCTGCCTTTTTCTTTGTCAATGGAACGATTGTTTCTCTTCTGTGTGTTTGTTCCTCTTGGGTGGAGCTCCAGGTGGTTCTATTCGTATTCCACAAACAAAAGGAACAAGAATGAGTCCGTTCCCTGTCCAACTAATTCGTATGAAGTTGCTTGAAATCCAGTTGTTCATCTTGCAGTAGGAAAAAGGCTCCAGAAGTCCACCGGGCTCCAGCACAGCAAGCCAAAGCGCTAGCAGGGAAACACTGACACACAATCAAATTGACAATCTTGAAAATAAAATAAAGAGAAGCAAAACAAACAGATTTTCACCAAAATGAAATGGATATACTGTATAATTGTCAAAAGCTTATCGATAGACTTTAGAAACAGAGAAAGAGAAAAGATATACATCCATAAGCTCGGAATGGACAGAGCAGACGCCTCCTGGTGAGGACGCACTGAGCTGTTAGGAGTCTTTTAGAAAGGCTGCCGGATGGTGCGACGAGACTCAGCCAGTCGGAATGATCGACACTTCCACCACTGGGAATGTTCGGCTACATGAACCCTTTCAATTATTACACGACAAATTTCGTCGGAGTCCCATCATCACATTCATAAGAGCATCATCAGGACTAGGGTTGCAACATTCCGGGAATTTTCAAAGATGGAAACTTTCCACGGGAATAAACTGGGAATTTTCCAAATTGAAGGTTGGCTCTTCATAGGGAACTTAAATATAGTTGGAGAAAGTATATTTTAGCATAATCTTGACTAAAACAAACAGATGCCATTCAAGTACACTTGAATATCCATGCCATAGCACATAGCTATTGAGCCCACACAAAGGTTCGCAACAGGCTCACAAATGTGAGAGTGGAAAAACTGGTTGGCATTCGGGCAAACCTAAGGCTCTTTGAGCCTGACACAGAGCCATCCGCAACAAGGCTGGACAGTGACACTGAAGAGGAAGAGGAAGAGTTGGATGTTGATGAGGCCCAGGAAGAGCCTGTTGACTGAAAGGGTTTAGCAAAAATGCAGAGGATTGCTTGAAGGAAGATGTGCATGTTTAATGGGACTTTTTGGAGGGAGAAGGGCTCTTTTCATTTAACATTTTGAATGGGACTTTGTGGGGATTTTTGGATGGGGGGTGCATTTTTGTTATTTTTTTAATGAGTGGGGTTGGGGGGGGATGAGTAATATTTAATTCAACATTCCTGTTTTCGTTCTTCAATGAAACAAATAATTGTTCAATAAAATAATTAAAACTTGTTCTGTTCTACTTAAAAAAAAAAAAAAATGTAAAAGAAAAATCTGTTGAAATGTCATGTTTTTTGTTTAATTTTGCATCGAATATTTCCAAAATTCCCCAGCTTAACTTTCCGGAAATTTACCGGAAATGTTCCGACCCTTTGCAACCCTAATCAGGACAGGGTTGGACCAATGCTGGACACCTATTATTACTATTCATTATTATAAGAACTGCACAATGCATTTGAATTGTATCAAAGACGGAACTTGCACTTGTGCAATATTAAAATTGAAAGATGCACAATAGGAGATAATAACACATGTTTGTTTGTTTCGGATCCTCTCTTAAAATGACACAAAGCTTCTTCTTAAAATATATATAAGACGATTATTTTTGCAAAAAGGATCAATCCCTCCAATACCGTGAATCATATTGCAATTAAAATATTAGTCAAAGTAATCGCAAGTATTTTTTTCTGCAGAAGTTTCCCTTACAAATATTATTATTTTAGGGATTACATTGGTAAAGGTCGATCTGTGACACACCATCTGTATCTTTGTTTTATATAAAACAGTTTTAACTTGGCTGAAAATGATAAGCGTAACACTTTCTATGAGGCCATGCGTTATGACATCATTCAAATATGTTATATACTTTTTATAGCACTATAGTTAAAGACCTCAAAAATATTCAATCATACAAAATAAAACATTTATATGATGACTTATAAGGCCAAGCATCATGATACTTTATATTTGTCACTCTGATAGTTGTAAAACTTTTTTGCGTTATGCATTATTATCTCTGCTATTATGCATTATAATTTGAATATGAATTACTCTAAGTGGTTAAAGTATAAATCAATATATATATGCAAGAACACACTTAAAGTAACATATGTGCATTATAACAGTGACTATGCATAATATAAAAAAAGTATAAAGTATTACAACTCTGGGAATAAAGATATATGACGCAAGTGATTATAAGGTTGTATGATACTTGACCTTATAAGTCATTATAACATGTTCTTAAATTGATATTGTTTTAAAGATTTAAGAATATTTATAAGGCCAATAATAATGAGACAGTGCCATAAGCAGATTATAATGCATTTAAGGTATAGATAGGTATCATAGAAAGTGATACTGTAAAAATAAAAAACATATCAGCTTTCTGGTCCAACCCGTGTCCAGCAGTCTTTTTTCAAACGCTCCGACCAGCTCAGTCACATGACCAGGATCTCCACCTCTGTCCATTCTAGTTGAATACAACATAAGAGTCCATCTCCTAATTGCATATAGTGCTGCATCTCCAGAGCATCTTGCCATCGACAGTTGAGTTCTCTTAGTATTTTGTCTACATTAATCTCTAACTATGTACAGACTTAGCAAGTGGTATTTACAGAGTTTGTCCACAAGGGGGCGATGCAGGCCTGCGAGAGAGGGTGAGCATGCACTGTGTCGAGAGAAATGATATGTAGTGATGTTTTAACATCCTAAACCTTGCTTCTGTGGCTGGTGTTGAAATGGATCAAAATGTGACCCAAAAAAGAAGAAGTATGGCGCTTGATTACGTGTTTCGTTATAAAAGGTCTCTGTTCAGCTGTACGTTACAATGCTTCCTTCATCTTTACTTTTCCCTGAATAAAATTACCTTAAGGCTTATATAAATCACTGTTTTTTTTTAATGTGGCCATTTAATGAGAAGACCAGCTTTAACAGTGATCTCTAATGGATTGTACAAACCATCTTAAGTTTTTCATGAACAGATAAAGAGTAAACATTTTGTAGTAATTGTTATTTCAAAAAACGTTTAGCTTACTTATACTGTTATGTAGTTCGATTAGAAGTCACAGTGATGCCTAGAGCTTCGAAAACGATCTCTGCCTTATGATTGTAAGCTAACGCCACACACACCATAAACACCAAGTACACAAAATCATCAGACAAACTTTTCCCTGAGGCAACAGCCGGTAAGTCGGTTTCTGTCCAACTACCTGGCCCTAACTGTTTTAGCAGCAATCTAACCAGCCGAGTACATTTTTTTGTTGGGGATAATCTCTATCCACAATGTTTGTTTATGTCAGTCTACAAAATGCATGCACTCTCAGGTTAAAGCCTGCACGCACCCCCTTGTGGTCCATCAGGATTCTCATATACTGTACACACATCACAAAAATAAAAAAGGACTCCTCACACACTTCTCATCGCTTTCTTATATGTGACGACACACACAGAACTGAGGAGGGGCCTTCAGATCCTCTACATTATACAACAATATTTGCTTCCACGGAAGCAACCATGAATGCTCTCTTAAATATATATATATGTATATATATATATATATATATATATTTATATACCCATATATATCAGCTTATACGTATCATTTATATTTATATAGCATTATACATACATTCTTGTTTTGTGAAATTCCCTTTGTCTTGTGAACAGGGAATTCCAACCGTAGCATATCCCTCCCTCCAGCTACCACACCTCCGTGACTCCAAATCCAACTTCTCTTGTCACCGTTACCACACTGAAACATTCCTACTGTAACTTCCTTTCTTTTCTCCAGCTGCACATACACAGAAACACAGCCTGTCTTAACCAAGAATTTTTAAAGTTTTTCCACTATATTATCGTAAGCTAGCTGGCTGTGTTGATGTTTAATATATTTGGATATCTTTGCTGTCGATAAATCAACATAGCGATCTAGGTGTAGGAACATTGCTTGCGTATAATTTGTACCTAACAAGTGCCAGCGTGGTTAATAGATGTAAATCTGTGAATTTATTCCTCGCACTTGTTATGAGGATGAAGGTTATAAGGGGATGTGACCGTCACATCCGTCACGCTGTCAAAACAAAAAGAAAATGGCAGGAATCTAGCAGTGATGTCCGGAAGGAAAGGAGGTGAGCAGAAAAAGGCGATATTTCATTTGAGTTTGCGAATGAGGATCAGGATGTCGATCTACTTCAGAGTCAGGATATCTGCCTGACCTTTAATGTGGTACTGTGTACCAGAGGTTAAAATATAATCTGGTTATCCAAGGTGCTGCAAAAATGCAGAGCATATCCAGGTGTCTTAAATCCGGAAATCCGGAGCCTTGCCGCTCGAGGTCAGGTGACGATGAGGAGGAGGTGAAGGTGACCATCTACCTACGGGATTATCCATCCTTCTCCCTTGTGTCTATCAGAGCTGGGGTTCCGTCGGGGAAAAGAAGGCGGCAGGGGTCGGTATATCTTCCTGTGATGTGTGGTGAGTGTGTGTGTGTGTGTGTGAGCGGGCTTCCTCCACTGCTATGACACCTCGCTGCCGAACACTTCCAGCACCAGCGGGGTGAGCTGCATGCTGTGCTCGGGCTGGAAGGAGAGAGAGCGGTACTGCTTGGAGTGCTCCTCGTTCAGGCTGCGCAGGTCGGCCAGCTTCTGGATCATCTTGGCGTAGAGGAGGCGTCCGCCCGGGTGGTTCACCTGGATGTAGGCCTGCAGCGCCTCCGACAGGTGGTCCTGCAGCTGCTCGATGCGACCGTGGTCCTGGACTCCAGGGCGATCTACCCATCAGGGGATGAAGAGGGGGCAGTGGTGGAAAATTGTGAGGGAGGTCCAAGAGGAAAGGAGGAAAGCAAGAGGAGAGAAGGAAGGGCACAGGGAGAAGGAAGAGGAAAGAAGGGTTCAGGTGGGGAGAGGGATGGATGGAAAGAGAACATCAGTCAGATCGTTGTGTTGATTTAGACTGTAGTGATCAAACTAATATTCTACATTCCTAATATATATATTATTAGTTTCATACTACTTGCAGAACTGCATTACAGTGGTGGCTGCGCAGGATTGTTTTCGACTCGTGAAATCGAAATTATTTGAAAAACGATAGATGTGATCATTTGCAAAATCCACATCCACATGTTATCTTATGAGAAGTCAGCATCAATCCATATTTGTTGGCATTTGAACTTTCTCAAAACAAAATGTTCACACAAATGGATGCACGCACCTGTATTAATGGTTCGCCTAGCAGCAGCCATGTAGGACGTTTATCCAACAAAATAACAACTATCCCTTTCTACCACTTATTGTAAACTTTATCAAAAACATCAATGAAAAATGTGGATCACTGCCCTTGTTTCCTTTCTCGAAGGGGATGAGAGAACATATGTTTAAAAAAAGGCCATCCTTGGCTGAAAAAAAGTGTTCAAGCTTGTGGAAAATGTTGAGTTTCCAATAGCGAGTGTGCGTTAGGGCTGCACGGTATTGAAAAAAACTGACATCGCGGTTTTTCCCCCCCCTGCGGTATATATTGCGTTTTTTTTAACCTGTTAAACCCCAAAGTCCCGGCGGGTACTTTACTTTTTTTTTTCACGACAGTGTCTCAGGGGATCGTAATATTTAAGAACCTATTAATGTGTTATACCAGATTAACAGAAATAACTCAGCTAACTGACGATACAAACCATTTTATACCAAAACAAAACACAAGTCTCATAAGAAGCATCTAAATGACACCTGAGCGAAAAATGCTAACGCACTTTGGCACAGAACTCAAGATAAAAGTACCCTTATTATTACTTATCGTAGCTGCACTTACAAGATATCCGATTAAAGCTGAGGTTCCACAGATTATTTAGGTATATAGTATCATCACTGAGTGATCTGAACTCGGACAGGGGAAGCAAACACAGACATCACAACACGTAGCTTCGAGGGGAGATGTCTCACCGTAGCTGTCAATCTGATCAAAAGACGTGTTCAATGGCATTAAAACGAGAAAGAAAAAACGCGGCTGAATCGGTTAATCCATAGGTTTTTAACGTCTCTGTATAAAAAAATGATTTAATTTATAATCCATAATTCCATTTTTATGTAAATATCGCAGAGCAAAAATTAGCTACTAATGGTAGCCACCAGAGTGGCTGCTGCTTCCGGTCTTGGCTATGCGGAAGTCTCTCACACACACATTACAAAATAAGGACTGTGTGATTTTCCCTCGATTCCATTGGCTCTGACGGTCAGAAAGAGATGTCACATGTCAAAATCCAGCAAGGTGGGCCAGAGATATGGAAAATCCACCCAAATGGCCCCAAAAGAGGTTTTTTTGTGTGCTAAATCTGTCTAAAAAGGTCAAATATCAGGGGAAGTTCTACACACACCAACACATGAAAAAATAAGGAGTGAGAGTGACGACGCGTAGCCAAAACCGGAAGCTGCATACCACCAAGGTGGCTACCATTAGCAGCTAACTTTTGTGATCCTATTTTTACATAAAAATGGAATTATGGATTATAAACAATTGCTTCAAAGCCACAGATACAATCAACCGATTCAGCAGCGTTTTTTCTTTCTCGTTTTAATGCCATTGAACACGTTTTTTGATCAGATTGACAGCTACGGTGAGACGATCTCCCGTAAAAGCTCCGTAAAAGGTACGTGTTGTGATGTCTGTGTTTGCTTCCCCTGTTGCGAGATCGGATCGCTTAGATACTATACTTAAATAATCTGTGGAGTCTCAGCTTTAATCGGATATATTGTATGTGCAGTTTCGATAAGTAATAAGGGTATCTTTATTTTGAATTCTGTGCGAAAGTGCGTTAGCATTTAAAAAAAAAAAGAATAAAACCGCATGTCCCTGCGGTGTGAATACCGCGGTTATCGCCATGACACGGTATATCGTTCATCCCTAGTGTGCGTCATCTATTCTTGAAGCGGCTTTCCTCCCTGGCCTCGTTCAATTATTACGTTAATTCACTGTTTTCGGCTGAAAAGCCCAATGAAGCACAAACAGCATAGATATGCGTCATTCCTTTCTAACACTGTGTTGTACCTTCATGTTTTTTCAGTATTGAAGACCTACACTGTTTGTACTCTCCTGACATAGTGTTGTTATTAGTCAATCTAGTAACACTCTCTCTTAAAAAAAAACACTGGAACACACAAGCAGTACCTGGGGAGAGCAGGCAGATGGCCATGAGCAGCACGTGTTCCTCCTCGTGCAGGTTGAGTTTCTTTAGACCAACCTGGAACTTCACCAGCGGCTCCAACAGATCCAGAGTGTGACCCGCTAACATGAAAAAGAACACAAACACACCGTTAGTGCTGCAAACATGAATTGTGCTTTTTTGTTGATTTATAAGTGAAAACACACTCTATACAGCAGTGGAGAATGTTTATTTCCCCATTGCGGACAGAGAGCATTGCTTCCTGCCCTGCACGTGTGAGTGAAAAAGGACTGAGTGTGTGTAGCTGCTTTATTGCTTCCATGAAAATACCTGCAGTCAAAACCTCACAGTAATGTGCAAGTGTGCATAGAAAAGCAGCATGTGGGTGACGCTTGTAAGGGTACGTTATATAAGGTGTGAGAAGAAAAAAGAAAAAAGGAATCACAGCTGTGTCATCAGCTTCAACGTTGAACACGCTTCTGTACTTGAGACTGTGTACTTGCGTGCAAAGGAACCTTTTGCCAATGCAATACTCAATGATGCGGCCTTGGTGGAAACATCGGGAGTGCTGGCTACACAAGGATGAAGTATGGAAGCCTATTTATGCCAATGTGTTGAAAGAAATGTTTTTATTGTAAAAGTCTTTATAATGAGAAACCTATAATGACTTAGTATCACACAATGATGAGAAACTTTCTTTTTGCCACATTATTTTGTAATTATTTCAAAATATAAGTCATTTTCTGAAATACTCTTTATTTATTCACTTAAAGGTGGGGTAGGTAATTCACATCAGAAACACTTTTTGTTATATTCCATGGAATGCTCTTAACATCCCGATAGCAATGAATATATTTAGGGATGCACGATATTGGTTTTTTGAAACCGATACCGATACCGATAACTTCCTGCTTCTCAAGACCGATACCGATAACCGATAATAAAAAAAATGTTACGCCACTAATTATTTTAACGCGATTAACGCATGTGTATTTTTTTTCCTTGGCCACCCCGTAGTTTCAGAGCGCATCGAGTTTAAAATACCATCTAACCCTAAAAATACCATCTACAAGCTGATGCTGACTGATGCCCGCTTGTGGCAGACCACACTTCCACACTCACCGGCAGGCACCGACTGGCCATCTGGAGGACCGGGAGGGTGTGTGTATGTGTGGCCCAAGCGAGCAAGAGAGAGACCTTACGTGCATTGTTGTTGTTAGCATCTGGTGCTAGCTAGCTGCGCTAACGGATATAAGGAGCTGTTTAAATGAAAAAAGAGGAGCGACATTTCGCCACAACTGCGCCGAGCACTTGACTTTATGCAGGAAGCCAGACAGTGGGACATTGTACGAAAAGTCAGCACACTCAGCACGGATAGTGCGCAACATGATTGCAGCGTCCAGGCAGCTCCGGTTCGAGCATATGCCTTGAGTTGCACATAGCTCCAACGCCCATACCACCGACGACATGTTTGTTTACTGTCCTGGCTTCACGGCCGCACACCATTTACGTCACAGCCAGGCATGAGTTAGGGAGCGCTGGATTTGTGAAGAAGTCCCCTCTTCCTAAACCACTAATACCACAGTACTGGCAAAACGGGAGGAGCCGAGTGAAAAACAAGCGCCCCTCATCCCAATCCACCCACACCGCAGTATTTTTTTATTTTTTTTTTACCCAAAAAATATATTGTATATTATCGGGGCTATTAATACTGGTATCGGGTTTATCGAGATGACGTCATAATTCCTAATATCGGACCGATAATTATCGTGCATCCCTAAATATATTAAATGCTTTGACAATAAATACATACAAAAAATGTCATCAGTGGAAGCCGTGGCGCTGTAAAAATCACGACCAATTATTTTCACCGGCCCGGCTAAAGTAACTGGATGGCCTACCTGCCTGTCAGCCTTCCATCTGTGCACAAACTTATCTCGTGCCCTCCTCGCTGTCCCATGGAACCGTCCCCTCTGCCTTCAAAAACTGCTGCCGTTACTCCGCCCCATCTCCAACCTACCATTCCTCTCAAAAACTCTTGAACGCATTATAGCCAAACAAATTCACTGCCATCTCCAAACCAACCAGCTTTATGAACCCCTTCAGTCTGGATTTCGTCCTCACCACAGTACAGAAACGGCACTCCTCAAAGTCCTCAATGACCTCCTCACCTCTGCTGACAGTGGTTCCCTCAATATTCTCATCCTCCTCGACCTGAGTGCAGCCTTCGATACCGTGAGCCACACCATCCTGCTCACCCAACTCAGGGACATTGGTATTGAAGGTATTGCACTCAGATGGCTCCAGTCCTACCTCACTGAACGATCCCACTTCATCTCCCTCCCCAACCTCTGCCACAGCCTCAGTCACCCAAGGTGTTCCTCAGTCACCCAAGGTGTTCCTCAAGGATCAGTACTTGGCCCCCTCCTCTTCATCATTTACATCCTCCCCCTCGGTCAGATACTCCGCCACTTCAACCTGGACTTCCACTGCTATGCTGAGGACACTCAGATCTACCTCAGCACCAAATCCCTCCATAACCCACCCCTTACCCACATTGTCTGACAGCTATTAAAACTTGGATGCAACATAACCTCCTAAAACTGAACAGCAACAAAACAGAACTCCTCCTAATCGGCTCCAAATCCACCCTCAGCAAGGTCACTAACATAACATTCAACTATTTTAAATAACTATAGGCCAATCTCTAAATTGTCAGTTCTGGCGAAGGTGCTCGAACGCCTAGTGAGTGAACAGGTGTTTTTATGTAAAAATGATATCCTGTCTAAACATCAGTCAGGCTTCAGAAAACAACATAGCACCATCAATGCCACAATGAAAGTGGTGAATGACATTACGAGTATTTTAGACAATAAGCAGAGTTGTGCAGCTCTCTTTATTGACCTTTCCAAAGCGTTTGATACCGTCGATCATCGCATCTTAAAGCAGAGGCTACTCAGTATCGGCATATCCAGCCATGCAGTGGGTTGGTTTGTGAACTACCTCTCTGAAAGGTCCCAATGTGTTCACTTTGATGGGCTGTCTTCTGAGTGGTTTAACATTACTAATGGTGTTCCTCAAGGTTCTGTTTTAGGTCCACTTTTATTCTCCATATATATCAACAGTTTAGGTGAAAATGTGGATGAAGCTACTTTACATTTTTATGCTGATGATACCGTGATGTACTGTGCAGGTCCCTCCATTAAGGAGGCTGGTGTTAAATTACAGGCTGTTTTTAACATTATTCAGACTCAGCTCGCTGAGCTTAAGCTTATTTTAAATGTTGATAAAACCAAGGTAATGCTATTTTCAAAAGCTAAAAAGACACCAGAGCCTGTTTTGGATATTGTTACTATGCAAGGACAAGTACTTGAAGTGGTTACCAGTTATAAATACCTAGGTATCTGGCTTGATGATTGTCTTACTTTTAAACTTCATGTCAATAACCTGCTTAAAAAGCTGAGGGTTAGACTAGGTTTCTTTTTCAGAAACAAGTCCTGTTTCTCTTTTGAAGCCAGGAAAAGGCTAGTCACTGTGGCCTTTTTACCTGTGCTGGACTATGGTGATTTGATCTATATGAATGCACCTGCCCATTGCCTGGAAAAGTTAGATGCCGCCTATCACAGTGCACTGAGATTTGTTACTAACTGTAAAGCACTTACTCATCACTGTACCCTGTATGCCAAGGCAGGTCTGCCTTCACTAGCTGTACGGAGGCTCAGTCATTGGTACATGTTCATTTACAAAGCCATGTTGGGTAAACTACCTTTTTATATCTGCTCTCTGATCTCTCGACGAATTGAAAGTACATATTGCCTGAGATCTGATGATGTTGTTTTATTAAATGTGCCAAGTGCTAGGACTGTCTTAGGGAAGAAAGCTTTTAGTTGTGCAGCTCCACTAAATTGGAACAGTCTGCAAACATGTTTAAAACTGAGCACTTTGGTTCCCCTGCATCATTTTAAAACTCAGCTGGGTGACATGCTGTTTGATATTCATGGTACCTGTCAGTGTAAATAGAGTTTGTAAACTGTACCCTGTACATTATGTTGTTTGTCATCCTTATTGTTGTTCTGTTGTTTTTATGTTACATGCGTAACTAATGTCCTGCAGGTCACCCTTGAAAAAGAGATCTTTTGATCTCAAGGGGCTTCACCTGGTTAAATAAAGGCTACAAACAAACAAAACACTCACCATTGATGGCACCATTGTTTCCCCCTCCAATCAGGCACGCAACCTTGGCGAAATCTTTGACCCCACCCTCTCCCTCGAACCTCACATCCGCCAAACAGTCAAAACCTCAATTGTTCCACCTCCGCAATATTGCAAAAATCCTACCCTCTCTCACCCGCCCCGCAGCCGAACGACTAATCCATGCCTTAATTTCCTCCCGCCTTGACTACTGGAACTCACTTCTTTACGGCATCAGCACTACATCCCTCAACAGACTCCAACGGGTTCAAAATGCAGCTGCATGTCTCCTCACGCATACCAAATCATGGCATCACATCACCCCAGTCCTCAAAGACCTCCATTGGCTTCCTGTCTCCCATCGCAGCCGGACTCCTATCCATTCCCACATCCACACTCTGCAGCTTTGGGGACGGAGCCTTCTCAGTGGCAGCTCCTAGGCTCTGGAATTCCCTCCCCCAAGATCTTCGTGACTCTGAGTCCCTCACAGTCCCGCCTCAAAACACATCTTTTCAACTCTGTCTACCCATAAGCCCCCCCCCCCCCCCTCCCCTCTCAATCAACTTCCTCTTGACTGCCATTTTATTTATTTTGTATTTTATACTTACTTGTTTGCTTGTCCTTATTTTTCTACCCTCCCTCATACTGTAAAGCGTCTTTGAGTTGTGAAAAGCGCTATATAAATAAAATGCATTATTATTATTATAATTATTGGTCATGTGCGCGTTCGTGTGTGTTGGAGGAGGGGCTCTGTAAGGAAGTCTGAAGGAAGTGGCAGATTTTTTCCGGATGCTTACTTTCAAATTCTAGCGCACTCGAGCTGGTTTCTCCATTCGTACCTACCCTACCTTTAAAGGTCCCATGTCATGCTTTTCTGGTTATTACCCGTCCCCTTGTGTGTTATGAAGGTTTTTATGCATGTAAACGGTGTGCAGAGTCAAAACCCTCAAAGTACACCCTGTAGCGAGTAAAACTCTAACACAGAAAAGACCTCCCCAAAACGCCTCGTTGGAGATACGTCATTGTCCATTTGATTCTTCGGGGTACGCATGATGTCATCCGTACCCGGAACGAAATGGACCAATCCGTGGAGCCGTTACGTTACGTCCGCGGAGCCGTTACGTTAAGCCCCCGCTGATTGGTCCAAATTGACCAATCCACGGACATCCTCACACACTCAGTGCAGGCAGCTCTGCTGATTTCTCCTCCCTGGCTGCAGGCTGATAACAGACAGTTGGGATCGCGGCGAAATTCTCTCTGCAAACCCATTCTCACAGCGTTTATCAACCTATTTCTTACTCAATATCAAGCCACACTTATTGTTTTTTACTTCGGCTGTGACTTTGTGTGTGCTCAAGATGAGTTTGGCTGTGTTTCGCTGTGTATCGCTAAACAAGGAAATCACACCTCCACGGAGCTCAGCGCGATTCACAACGTCCCGACCAATCAGAGCACACTGTGCTCACAGGGAGGGTGGGGGCTGGAGCTATTGGAGCTACAACGAGCCGTTAAAGGCAGAGAGTGAAATTCAGTGAATACACGTAGTTTACAGAGATGCTGTATGAGAAACCAATGTGAGTTTGGAAAATTGCACAATATAAATCTATTCTAGTAGACCTCAACAATGGAATTATGATCAGTGGAAATGGCCATGACATGGGACCTTTAACATAACTCATTCTTTTGCAATTCTTGTTCATTATTTTGACACATGAGTTCTTATTTTAAGATACTTAAAGGTCACCTATCATGCTATTTTTAGGCAATAGCATAGGTCTCAGACATATACAAATATATAAAAAACACGTCTATAAAGTGTTTTGCTCAAAATACCAAACAGATCACCCATTCTAGCCATGCCTCATATCCCTCCATTTCACTTCCTGTTCCAAAAGTGCTGATTTGGGGTATAAAGCTTTAAAAAAAAAAAAAAAAAGGAGGGGGCTGAGCTCATGCGGGAGATTCTACCGGCAGATACTGTCTAAACTAAATACTGCGGTGATGAAACGCCATATCATGGATTATCAAGGATCATTTCTGAAACAGTATGGAGCTCAAAGGCTTTCTCTCTTGCCGGTTATACCACAATGTGAGTTCCTTTTTATTTCCTGCTTCTTCACACACATGCTCTCCAGTACAGGTTAGCTCTGAGTGTTAGCGATGCTAATGTAAACATGCACCGACCATATTAAGTCCAAAACAGTCTGGGATTGTTCCTGATAGCAACGTTTCTGACAGGGCCGTGGGTGTAAAGCCAGCCTACATTTCCGATATTACGTCATATAGGACGCAAATCTGAATCAGCTCCGTTGTAGCTCAGTTTTTAGATATTTGGGTACGGAGGAAAAGAGAGAGGGTTTTATTTTCTGACGCTGCGTGAGTTCTCCGACACACCGGGGACACATATTTATGTATAACAGACATCAAAAAGTGCATTTTGCATGATAGGTCCCCTTTAAGTGATCTTTTTGTCAAACTAGTAATTATTTAGAGATAGTGGTGAATGATATTGCGGGTATCTTAGACAACAAGCTGTGAGTTGTGCAGCTCTGTTTATTGATCTTTCCAAAGCTTTCGATACCGTCGATCATCATATCCTGAAGCAGAGGCCAGTTAGTATTGGCATATCCAGCCATGCAGTGGGGTGGTTTGTGAACTACCTCTCTGAAAGGTCCCAATGTGTTCATTTTGATGGGCTCACTTCTGAGTGGTTAAACATTACAAATGGTGTACCACAAGGTTCTGTTTTAGGTCCATTATTATTCTCCATCTATATCAACAGTTTAGGTCAAAATGTGGATGAAGCAACTTTACATTTTTATGCGGACGATACCGTGATGTATTGTGCAGGTCCCTCCATTAAGGAGGCTATTGTTAAATTGTAGGCTGTTTTTAATATTATTCAGACTCAGCTCTCTGAGCTTAAGCTTATTTTAAATGTTGATAAAACTAAGGTAATGCTATTTTCAAAAGCCAAAAAGACACCAGAGACCACTTTGGATATTGTTACTGCGCAAGAAAGTAGTGGAAGTGGTTACCTGTTATAAATACCTTGGTATCTGGCTTGATGATTGTCTCTCTTTTAAACTTCAGGTCAATAACCTGCTTAGAAAGCTAAGGGTGAAGCTAGGTTTCTTTTTCAGAAACAAGTCCTGTTTCTCACTTGAGGCCAGGAAAAGGCTAGTCTCTGTGACCTTTTAACCTGTGCTGGACTATGGGGATCTGATCTATATGAATGCACCTGCCCATTACCTGATCAAGTTAGATGCCGCCTATCACAGTGCGCTGAGATTTGTTACTAACTGTAAAGTACTTACTCATCACTGTACACTGTATGCCAGGACAGGTCTGCCTTCACTTACTGTTCGGAGGCTCAGTCATTGGTATATATTAATCTATAAAGCCATGTTGGGTAAACTACCAACTTATATCTGCTCTCTGATCTCACAGAGTCGCAAGTGGCTATTGCCTAAGATTCCAGGATGTGTTTTTATTACATGTGCCAAGTGCTAGGACTGTTTTAGGTACTAAAGCTTTTATGTGCGCAGGTCCTCTAGCTTGGAATACTCTGCAATTTATTTTGAAACTAAGCATTTTGGTTCCCCTGCATCATTTTAAAGCTTGGCTGGATGAAATGCTATTTGATACTCTTGGTACCTGTCATTGTGAATAGGTTTGTAAATTGTACCCCTGTAATTATGTTGTATGATGTCCTTTTTGTTTTCTGTTGTTTTTCTGTTTTTCATGTGTAACCAACACAGGTCTCCCTTGAAAAAGAGATTGTTGATATCAATAGGCGCTTTCACACCGGAGTACTTTTTCCAGTATAGTTCCGATAGTTCTTGGAATTTTGTGTTCACATCAAAAGAAATCCGGAACTAGAACTTAGTTCATGAGAACCTTTTCACACCCTTTTTAGTCCCTGCTAGAGAGCAGGTACTATCCTGGGGAGAAAAAGGTTCCCATTTCTGATTGGCTGGGTGAATTGCAAACCACGCCCCGTAAAACTCAGAAAAATGTTGTGAAGCCGCCATTGTATTTGCTGGCATTAGCATTATTAGCATTAGCATTAGCCCAGCGCAGAAACGCAGAGAGACTAACTTATGGCAACACAAAAGAAAACATGGGAGCGGTGGAGATGAGGAGGTGTCGGCGTTCTGGCGATTTACTCGGAAGGCTTCAGTAGAAGCTGCTGGGAGTCCCAGCAGCTTCTACTGAAGCCAGTCCCCAACTCCGGGGACTTCGGGTGGCAGTATACGCTGTGAAGTTGTTTGCGGCCTGCCAGTAAACCCAAAGCAGAAGAAGAAGAAGTGACGTCAGTGGCTTCATTTGACTAATCCTCCCTCAGGGACTTATTCCGGTGTGAATGCGATCTGCTCTTTAGTTCATCAGAACTAAAGAGTTCTGATGAACTAAGTACTGGGAACTAAGTACGGCAAAGTACTTGGTGTGAAAGTGCCTAATGGGATTTCACCTGGTTAAATAAAGGCTACAAACAAACAAACAAGATACATAGATATTTTTTAGAGATTCTCAGTTTTTTTTCTTGAGGAACTAAGTCATTATTTTGAGATACTAAGTCATTGTTTTGTGAAACTATTCTTTTCTGTGACATGTTAAGTCAGGAGGAAATATTTTGTTTTAAAGTTTTTCATCTTGTTTTTTTCTAACTGGCAAGATGTGCTTCCGTATAGAGGACTGTGTGTATTGTACTCTGACATGCTCTATCCAAACAAACTGCTCATGTGTTTATTTATTGATTGCGCAGTTAGAACTCATGAAACTGCCACTCTTGTTTATTTAGTTTCACTGTGGTGCTGTGACTGTGAGGAGTAACCAACCCTTTGTAACGTCGTTGATGCAGTATTTGAAGTCGGGTCCTCCGCAGCTCCAGGACATGTCCTCCAGACTGAACGACTGATTTGAACGCAGCATGATGATCTCTATGGCGCTCGACTTCAACAGAGCAATCTGGTCTTCTGCCGTCAGATCCCTGGAACACAGAGTCACAAACACAAGTTAATATGGACATTTTAAGCAAAACTGCATTCTTAATAATTAAACTTGTGTTTTTCATGGGATGGTAATAGGATAAAATGTTGTGAGTTTCGTTTCACAAAAATGTCAACGTTTTGAAAAATATAACAAAATTAAAAGAAAAAACCTTTTGACAAGAAATATATACCAAAAGTTGACTAAAATGTAATGACTTTAGTCGACAAAAACTGGAGTAAAGGTTTTGAGTTTTCATGGACTCAAACTAAGATGGATTAAAATGACTAAAATGTGACCAAAATTAAAAAAGCATTTTTGTCTTAAGTTCATTTTGGAAAAAAAAAGATTAGTTAGAGATCTGCTTACAAGATAAAATAAATATGTCTCACTAAAGACACAAGAGAAACACTGTAACACACATAGATTCGGCAATAGCTTTTAGCTAACTACAGCAGCAAATGCCAAAGGTGACGTCCTTTGGCAGTGTGTGGAAAACAAACAAACAAACAGCAGTTCAAGTGGTGCAAATGAAGTGGGATGAGAATTCACTTCAAAACAACATTAGTACTCTCACGGGAAGGGAGGACAGATCGGGTAGCGAGTGACGTGTTGTTGTTGTCGTGGTTGTTGTTGTTCTTTCGTAGCATAAATGAGCTGATAAATAATATGATAACGTGAAGTCAGATTGGCGTACTGACTTGAGTTCTAGCCCATTAACGATTCAACATTTAGGCTTTATTGGACTCATTTCAGACACTGGTATGGTAACAACAGGCCATGAAAAGCGCAAACACAAGCACAGTGCACCTGAGGCCTGCACTACGAATCCAGTTCAACAGACCCTGGATATGTTTGAGTTACCCCGGCTTAACTAACCCAAAACAAACGCGATCTCGCTAAGCGGTCCTACGACGCTGGTTATCAACTCGGTAACTCAAGCCAGGGTTTCTCTGTCCGGCTGAGTGGGTGTTCACATGAAAGGGGCGGGGTTAGCAACATTTGACCTATCACAAACATGGACAAGCATACTGACAGCGCAGCGTCATACTTCCTGAATGAGAAGAAAACTATAATATTAGACAAATATGAAGAAGACGTTAAACTTTAAACATCCATGACTTAAACACTTAATCCAGGATAAAAGCAACATAGCTGGTAAAAAAAAAGTGTTTGAATGCGTGCATGAACAGGTTTATGATATCACTGCCCCGTCTAAGACAGGAGTGGATCTGACTTTAATTACATTTGACTCGAGTGTTTCGTCAACTTAATGTGTTGCTTAAAATAATACTTCTGCATACAGTATGTGACACTGAGTGTTGCACGGCCAGATACGGCTCAGCTGACTCAGATAAGGAGATATGATACATTATGATGATAATGGGGCACTCAGTGCCGCAGACTGTACGTAATGTTACTTTGATCCGGTTACTTGTGTTGTGGCAGATATTTAAGTAAGCGTTCTTAACGCTAATGTTATAATAGTCAGATTGCTCTGAAGATGGGAGGTGATATTCTATTCATTTTCATGTTTACAGTCGGTGATTTTTGCCGGCCGTCTTTCCTGCAACGGCAGTTTAAACTGTATTTCCTTTCTCCTGTAATATGACTTGAGAGCTTTAAACTCCACACACTGAGCTCTGATTGGTCAGCAGGCGGTGCTTTCACTGAGTTGATCTCTTATCCTGGAACCAAGGAGCAGGTTTGCCGTTCAGCATAAGTTACCATGGAGATCTAGCCCGGTAAGAAGTGACCCAGCGTCGTACGACCGGAAACCCAGAGTTTTCCCTGAAGTTAGCTCGCTAAGCGAAAATCCGGCTTCGTAGTACAGGCCTCTCCAGACACATGTTTCAGAAGTAAACAAAGGAGTGTGGGAAATAAACTCCCTCTTGAGGAAACTATTAGATTTTAGCCTTTGCAGACCATTAACATGCACACAAACCCATATAACCCACTACAGGAAAGGGAAACCCTGAAAAGCAGGTTAAGGCCCCTTTAAAGTTTGTGTAATTATTTGTAGGACAATTAATTGTCTACCAAAATTGAAAATAGTATTGGCCCTGTTAGACTGACCGTTGAGCGTCCCGACCAAGCAAGGAGGCAGAGGCAAAACATCCCAAATGCAACCCGGTGTGGGCATTTATTAAAATCATGTGCACATAGTTCACAGCCTCAATCCTGCTGTTCTCCCTGAACACATCTTGCAGCCACAAGGATCTCACACCACATTACAAACAGGAAACACAGAGCCTAAATACCCACAGACTAATCAATCAACAAGACACAGGTGAGGGGGGAGGAGACAACACAGGGCACCAGATGCACACAATCAGCAGCAACAGACATGGGTGAGTGATATGTCAACTTTACACAGTGGTAACTTGTACAATTAATGCAGCTTAACGTCATGATTCTCACACCCTCAACATATTATTTGCACCCTGATTATTCTCAACCGCTGTCATTCTTACACCAGCATAAATACTGTCGGCGCTCTCGCTAAATCCCCTATCTTTTCAGGCGGAGCCGAGGACCCGACCAGCACCTGCCAGACGACATTCCAATCAATACGGTTTAATCAGTTAATAAATACTACCTCAATAATTAGTATAAATTATGTAAAATGTGCAAATATGCAATGCCAAACTGTTCACTAAATTGCTGAGTTACAAGGCCCCGAAGCCGTCAGTCCACAGTGACGAAGTTACCTTCGTCACAGGCCCTAACAATGCAGCTCTCAACATTGACGACAGAGCTATACGTTATGACATTGTTGCAATACATTCTCTTTATTTTCCCACAGGAAAGCCTCCTAACTACACACAGCTGAGATCATAATAAGGCAAGCAGAAGGAATATACTTAAATATACCAAAAATATAAGGTCCCTCTGTTTATATTCCTGTTTACGTTACATGCAAACACACACGTATGCATTATGTATGCCCATATGTGCCTCCTCTATTATTTCATTATGTGCTCTCTGTATGTGCATACATTTAGAAACTTATCTCTCAGCACAGCGTGCATTTATAAAGCTCAGCTTGTTCCTGTGTATTCCTGGAAGAGCTTGTTTGTTTGGGAGCGATAATAACATATCACCTCACCCAATGCTGTCCTGCATACTGGCAGGCAGCAAATCAAAGTGCTCTGCATGTGGGAGAGGCCTGTTTGGGCTGCTAGCCTTTGTGATTGTACGTGCTACTGGTTGGATGTAGCAGGATTTTTACAACAAATCATTACAGCACTCAGCAAAGCAGCAGAGAGCTGCAGGGGAACAAAGTTTAATTTTCAACATGGCCACAATATGATTTATTGTACCAGTGGATTTAATATATATTTATGAACAAAGTTGGGAGCAAAGGCCGCTTCAGCAGACTTGATTCAATCTACGAGGAAATACTTTAAGGTAGACACCTTATATACAACACAGCTTATTAAAAAGAAAAACAAGGCAAATAAATATGCAAATTAGTAAAAATAGAAAGATAAATGAATTAATGAAAAAGCTTAAAAATAAATAAAGCTATACAATGTAAAGAAAATGATTCATCCTAAACAGGAATAGTGTAAAAATAAAAGTTAGATACAAATTAAAAAAAGTAATACATTTCAAATTGTTCTGCATGTGATTCTAGAATAATTCAAATCCAGTCTATAATGCCTTACAACATACAAATTGTGTCTTTTAATTCATCTGACAATTATTTTCTTGATCAGTCTCATTTTCTATGTTTTCCATAAAATGTCGATACATAAACATGTCCACCATAATTTTGCAGAACGAATGGAAATATTATTACTAGGGCCGGGACTCGATTAAAAAAATTAATCTAATTAATTAGAGGCTTTGTAATTAATTAATCGAAATTAATCGCATTTTTAATCACATATAAATATTTGACCTGAGAACAGTGAGAAGCAATTTTTTTCACAGGGATTTTAGTATACCATTAGGCGCATTCACACCGCAGTACTTTTCCCACAAAGGTTCATGAGAACTTAGTTCATGAGAACTCTTTGAACCTGGGGGTGGATTAGGCAAATGAAGCCGCTGACGTCACTTCTTCTTCTTCTGCTTTGGGTTTACTGGCAGGCCGCAAACCACTTCACGGTGTATACTGCCGCCCAAAGTCCCCGGCCGGAAGTCCCCGGAGTTAGGGACTGGCTTCAGTAGAAGCTGCTGGGACTCCCAGCAGCTTCTACTGAAGCCTTCCGAGTAAATCGCCAGAACGCCGACACCTCCTCATCTCCACCGCTCCCATGTTTTATTTTGTGTTGCCATAAGTTAGTCTCTCTGCGTTTCTGCGCTGGGCTAATGCTAATAATGCTAATGCGAGGATAATAAAATGGCGGCTTCACAAAACTTTTTGCGAGTTTTACGGGGCGTGGTTTGCAATCCGCCCAGCCAATCAGAAATATAGCTCTTTTCTCACAAGAGAGCCGCACGGAAGTCCCTGCTCTCTAGCAGCTCTCTGCTCTCTAGCAGGGACTTTCGTGGGGGTAAAAAGGTTCTCATGAACTAATTTGAGTACCGGCTCTTTTTGGTGTGAACGCGATAAAAGAGGCTAACGTCCACGCTAGCTGCTATATGTTTTGCATTGAGGTGATACTTGAGGCTTGATGTGCTGCGGTGATATGCGAATTCCTTTTTGCATAATTTGCACACAACCGTGCTCTTATCGACGCTTCCATCCGTCCGTTTTTTAAAACAACATTTCCCACTGTTGTTCACTGTGGTTTGTTGTTGTCTGAAGTCATGAACATTAGTTGGTGCTCCAGTATAATCGGTACGCCTGAAACTCATCCAGTGAGAAACGTTCCGCGGTGCAAAAATAAGTGCGATTAAAATGCGTTAATTTTTGTGTAATTAATTCATCTTAATTAACGCGTTAAAGTCCCGGCCCTAATTATTACAGAATATCATTATTATTTAAAACCAATGAATCAGCAAATCAGTTTCAGAGAGTAGAACGAGCGAATAGTTGGCATTTTCACTTGATAATGACTCAAACAATGAATAGATTTGTTTTTTTATAAGATAAAGATCAAACGATATTGTTATCTTATAAGATCCAATGTCTCATTTTTAATTCCTCGAGTAGAACCAAATTTGAAAAATCTGTCTCAGCCCACCAATAGAAGACATTAAATTGCAGTATTGCATATTATTTTGTGACATAAAAGATACATCTGACTTTGTTGAGTGATAGGAAGAAAAATACAGGGTGCAAGACAGTAGTCCCTGCTGCTCTCCTGTGATGAACCTGAACATCTACCAGCCATCATGGCAGTTCGTACCTGAAGCCTGGGATCATCTTGGCGAAGCCGATGACCTTCTGGATGCTGTAGGACACCAGGTCTGCCAGGTGGGGCAGCATGGAGAGCTTCTGGTCCTCCTCGCTGGAGTCAGGGCTGCTCGCCCCGTCCTGGTACATCATCAACAGGCTGGTGAAGTTCATCTTGGTGTCCACAGACTCTGTTTGAGGAGACGATAGGACACAAGATGAACAACAAGGTAAGGAGAGGTGACAAAAAGGAACATTCCTAACATTATAAGCTAAAGAGATGGAAAACAAGGAAAGACATCAAATGACATTACAGTGGCACTAATATAAAGATGTCCAGGGGGTTAACCAAGGATTTATTACATTATTTTTGTTTTGGTTCATCTTTAAAAAGGGTTTTCTTGTAACTTATCTGTATATATTAATATTGAATTTGTTTATAAGCAATAGTTTTAGCTAGGGCTGCTCGATTATGGCAAAAATCATAATCACAATTATTTCTGGTCAATATTGATATCACGATTATTAAATACAATTATTCATTGACTTTGAAAATATCCATTTATTGAACTTTAAAAGAAATTCAAATAATAATTTGAACAGTATGTTTTGAACAGTTGATTACCCTGAACTTTATGTATAATTCAACTGAAAAACCAATACAAAACTGTATCAAATAAATAATACATTTGCATCTACATTTAAATAAATAATATCAAAATAATAAATACCAATAAAGAAGATAAACAAATATTTTGGAGCGCACTTCCACAACCTACTAAACATATATAAATATGATAACTAATGTCACTCACAACCTGTAATGTTTAATTATACTGCTACACGCAGTACTCTTATTTTGGTAACCCCTTATCCGGAAACCGGAAGTAGCGAGCTAAGAGGTTCCGGCTTGACGAGGTTAGTAAAAGTCAAGCCCCCAGGAAGTGCGCCAGACTCAGATGAAAATATTCGTGGTAGCCTAACAGCGGTACTACACTTCCGTTTGGTTGCCAGGCCCGGAAACACTTTTTCCCATTGACTTACATGGGGAAAGAGTGGTCTGTAAATTGTTGGATATATTTTTTTTAACTAAATAAACAACCCAGTATGAACACTTGTATAGCCCTTATTAAAAACATTAGTTCCTCAAGTTGTAAAAATGTGCTAATAACGTTATTCTGAGAGTTATTTCCCTCTGCATTATGCGCATCTAACCCACGGGACCGCGCCGCCCGGCACCTTCATGTTACGTGTTCAGCACTACATGAGTTTATCTTATTCTTTACCCATGGATGCACAATAAGAACGGACCCATATCGCCTTACTGCCATCCCACGGAGCTGTAAGAATGGATATATTGCACATGTTTGCTGTAATTCATCATTTGTAAAATATTATACTACATGGGCTGTATGATTAAATCTTGTACCGTAAATGTTGTATTAAATTAAAGTTAATATTACCGACGTTAGATTAACGTCCCTGTAGCTTCTTATTGCACTAAGAAGCTTATTGCACTGTGTGTATATATATATATATATATATATATATATATATATATATATATATATATATATATACAGTGCAATCATTCTTTCATGCTAAATGAAGCTCTGTTGCTTGGATATCACTAGATCCTGTTACAGCGTAATATAAGTACATAACGATTGATGTTCACATTAGCATAATTACTAGCTAGCCGCTAGCTGCTAACTGCCGCCTGGTTAATATCAAATCCATCATGAACGTGCGGTGCTGTTACGTGTACGCAGATTGACGTGCTTGATGTGAACGAGCATTTTGGTTAAAGTTGCGCATGCGCTATGAGCGCACGAGCATTTTGGTTAAAGTTGCGCATGCGCTATGAGCGCACATACGGGTACTTCTCAGGCATGCTGGGTAATCTGTGACGTTTCACTCTCTCAAAAGTTGGGCCATTTTATCATCATGCGCCAATGAGCAACTCTCATAGGAATGAATGAGGCCCCGCCTCCCACGCTGTATCCAGTTCTTATTATACATCCATGGTAAAAGTTGACAGAACGCTAGAGACCAGAGAATAAAGACACGGCAACTAAAGCTTCCCTTGTAACATGTTTATATGGATTTATTAAACAGACTGCAACACAACCTGACTGAGAGGGCTTTTAGGGAGGGGTGACAGCACACGCTGCATTCCCCAAGAGGAGGACTCACCAGGTGAGTGGTTGAATGAGTCAGAGGAGGCGTCAGACAAAGAGTGAAGGGAGGCGGCTCTGCTGGCGCTGCGTGTTACTGGACCTTCACGCACTGGAGGCTGCGGATACACACAGACAAATATTAATATCAATACTAATATGTCACTGTAATACACTGAATAATCAATAGGCCCCTGTGGCTGGGGGATGGTTAAGAATCTAGTTCAATTAATCCTCTCATCAGAGGTGGTGTTAAGAAAATATTTTTGCGACATTGACTGAATTGTTTTAACATTGATGGAAAAGTCTGAAGGCCGCCGTCATTTTGACAGACGAGGACACAGTGTGTTGACAAGAAAATGTTGTATCTCCATGACCTTATCAATGCAAAATCTAAGCTTGAGCTTTATTCTAAAACTCAGGACAGAGAGCACTTACTGTGGAAAGCTATTGATTTATGAGAGATGTAATCATTTCCAAATTCAAAACATGTTTTTATCTTATTAAATGTTCTGCTTCAATCCATATTGTTTCGTGTATAGCCTTCCAAAAACAACATTCTCACTGTAATAAAAAAAAAACCTTTCCAATTAATTCGAAAACCTATATAAAATAAATGAATTATTATTAATTTGAAAACCTCAATGGAAGCTTGGAATGAAACTAAATACATTTGATTAGGTTTGCAGACCTTGAAAATGCCTTTGTGTATCATCATTATAAAAAAAAGATGGTTAATAACATAGTAAGGTACATTTTTGCATCCCAGGGCGACCTGATTGTTTTGATCTGCAGAGAAAGAAAGCCGTCTGAAAAGATCGAGTTCATGATGTGCAGGAAGAAAAGAGGACGCCTCTGTCGGGCAGATAAACGCCTTTGTTGACTCGTGTTACGGGTGTCGAGTAGATTTAAAACACACACGGGCAATGCTGGCTCACGTGTTGGTGTGAAGTAAATATGGCTGTGGTTACACAAATTAGGACCCGGCCACATGAGGACGAAAACGGTCGTTTGCGTTACCGTTGTGTCATATAGACCGTTCGGCCACACGAGGACGACCGAATACGGCACTAAACGATTGCGGAAACGATAACGGGTCCCAAGGTGGATAGAACGGCATACGCAACGCTCTGGGGGGTCCAACGGCTGTACGCCCTATACGATAATTTTCTGATAATGATGAGGCAATAGCCCCACCTCTCCCCACCTCTGCTGCTCACCCCAGCGTCAAAGTAAACTGCACACTGAATTCAGATTATTTATCTTTCTCTCGATATGGACATAAACGCGAGTGAAGTCTAATCTGACAGGACGGAGACACCGCTCAAACTACCTAAACTAGTTATAAATATGTTTATTTTTACTGTCGGCCGGGTCACTCATTACTGGATCAGCTGCTGCATGAAACAGACACTGACGCTGTCCGAAGAGAGGGAGGAAAAAGAGAGGCTCCATGTATTTTATTATTATATTATATAGATTTGTTATTCATTTGTTTTAAAGCTCAATAAATAACAAAGAAGACCTTTGACCGGCACTTTTATAATTTTGTCAGGAAGATTTAAACTTTAATACACGTTGACTGGCGAACAACTCTGCCCGGTTCCCTCGGCCCCCACCGCGGAGAATAAACAGAAGAGCAACCATGACAACCATGCTTCTTCACTGCTTTTGTGGAGGAAGTTACAGCGCCACGTACAGGCTCCTGCATATGTACTGCAGCTTCTCCAGCGGTTGGAGCTAAACGGAGCTGTCTCATGTGGACAGACACTATCCGGTGAATATTGCGTGTGGACAGAAGCTTTTTTGCGATTGCGTTTTCGTCCTCGTGTGGCCGGGGCCTTAAATAAAGCTATCCCACGATCACAGGAACTAAAATCCTATGGCTTTTCATTCATTTGATAACACTTATTATAAATCAGACTGTCACTACCACCCCACATGTATAAGTGCCTTTACCCAAACTGTTTTGAAGATCCGAGAAGAGCACAGTAAGCTAAACAACAATTCAGCTTAAGTTAATCTTGTACATTTTGGTTTGTTTAGTGAAAACCATTGCATATGTGATTACACTTTAGTATGTATTAATTACTTATTAATACCCTTATACCAGGGGTGCCCAACCTTTTTTGAACTGAGAGCTACTTTTAAAGTTGCCAGTCTGCCGAGATCTACCAGTCCAAATAGAGAGGCGTAGTTACTGACAGCCTACTACCAGGTAAATACACACTTTTACTTGTATAAAACTGACCTTTGTACGATTAATACTTCATAAAATACTGCAGCAGATCCTTTATCTTACCTCTTTTTAATCATACAAGTATTTAACTGAAGTTACACAACAGTGTTGTTGATACAGAGTTGGAGTTTATTCACACGTCACATACTACAGTGGGTAATGTTTTCAAGAAACATTGAACAGTGCTGCCACATATGTAAAAATGTGAAAATACTCTGAACCCTTTCTTTGCCATTATATAAAAATAGTGTTGCTACAAAAGTATAAATGAGGCTTACTAATAAGACAACTGAGATCTGAAGCTACACAGGAATCTGCTGCCAAAGTGCAATAAAAAAGACAAAATTAATAGAATCAAACCCTTTTTTTTTGCATTTTAGTAGAGTATAAAAATAAATGCCTTTAAAATAGGATGCAAGCAACACTAGTTTCTTAACCTGAATTGATAATAGACTATAATCAATTTAAGTTTGCATTCTTATACCATTTTGTACAATAAATATAATGAATAAGTTCAAACAAACTAAAACTTACAGCTGATTAATAACAGTATCTAACTTGAGTTTTTATTATATCAAAAACCTGTTGAAATGCTACTGTTATTTTTACTGTCCCCAAAAAGCGCGTCGGCAGCCTCCAGGAATGCTTCTTTCACAACTTCGCCGTCTTTGAAAGACTTCATGTGTTTCGCAAGAACGTGACTGACACGATAAGATGCTCTGGTAGCAGCCTTGCTCTTGTTGTTGGGCCGGGTGAAAATGGACTGCTGTGCATTTAGCTGTCCTTTCAGGCCCCTCCCCTTTTGGGAGCGTAGGGCAGAATTAGGAGGGAATTCCGTCTCGTAGCGTTTGTGCACTGTTTTGAAATGCCTCCTAAATTACCCTTCTTCGATAGAGCCACGCTCGCATTGCAGATGAGACAGATGGACTTTGAATTGGAATAGATAAAAAAATAATCATCCTCCCACTCGGAGTGAAAATTATATATTTTGGGCTTTTTTGCTTCTGCCATAATTGCGGTCTTGTGTGTGTGCGGACTGTCACTCCTGTTGACACGAACAACGTCAGCGAAATAGTGCCCACTTCCCACCAGCCACGCCCCAACACATGGGGTCACGCCGGCCAATCACAAAGCTTTGATGCGTTCAAGTGCATTATTCTGGCACAGGAAGATTATGTTCTAGGACATTTTCGATAAAACAGAATATTGTTGTTCTATTTTTAGACACATTCGACTGGGAATCTCCCCGTGATCGACCGGTCGGGACTGGTTGGGCACCCCTGCCTTATACCATAGCCACTTGCCAGAAAAACACCATATTTAAAATATAAGTGTTTTATCTGGACATTTTCAAGATGTAATCCTTATGTACAAACATTGAATACAGTTCCCAAGCCTCAGAATTGTTTTAATAAAACAGGTGACCGTAAACTGAACTCCTAGAAGCACACCTGCATTACATCTAATTGCCATAGGATTCACCAGAGAATAAAACAAAGATCTTCTTGTTTGAAATACTGACAAAAAAAAGTTCCTATTGATAC
Source organism: Gymnodraco acuticeps (assembly GCF_902827175.1). Lineage (NCBI taxonomy): Eukaryota > Metazoa > Chordata > Actinopteri > Perciformes > Bathydraconidae > Gymnodraco > Gymnodraco acuticeps. The sequence goes on along the minus strand of NW_022991443.1, from coordinate 2,608,158 downwards.
GTATTACAACGAAAACGTGGCACCTCTTGCTTATTAACAATAGACTGTAACAATATGCTTACAAATATATATATATATATAGAAAAGCGTAGACGATAAGCTAACATTAGAGGACTTAGCTAAGCAAGTTAGCTAGCTTAATGATTTATTAAGTAGTACAGTAAAAACGTAACATGCACACAATCACTGTTGCACTCTGCTGCTCTGTCGTGCAGGGACTGAACTGCTGAGAAAATCAAAAGTAGGTTTCAACAGCACTCAGTTAGCAAACAGTCCAGTTTGTGCCAGAGTGCACTCCTTTACTACGAGGGCCTTTTACCAATGCATTCAAAGTCTCTTCCTGAATCCGTTTAGACATCAAGAGTCATTTAATACCAAGCACAAAAAAAGACTAGCTCCAAGATGTGTACCAAAGCCTCACTTGTTCTGACTCGTTGCGTTCAGTTTAATAATGGTGAGATCATCTAGAAGTACAAAAAAATTACCCAAAGATGTTGGGTTATACTGTCTCGTTACTAAAAGTTAATCCAGCCAACAAAAACCTGAAATTATCAGTGGCCATGGTAGAAGGTGAGTAAGTGCAGTTACATAGTTTCACCTTCAACCAATTACGGCTAGGGTACAAACTAAGAGAGAGAATGCCAAGGTCTGTTGTGGTGTGGTAAACCAGAGCAGATGGCATCCATGTCCTATTGTCGAATTGTTTTGTTTTGTTTGATCAGTTCTTAGGACTTAGCATTGGACATCTAAGGAATATAGTATTCATCTACTTTATTCATAAAGTGAAGGCTAACTCGCATACAATGTGCTGTATGTATTAGTGTTGTCACAATACCAACATTTTGGTTTCGTTACCGATACCAAGTCAAGAATTGCGATTCCGATTATTTTTCGTGGTCTCTTCTTTATACTTGAGTTTATGTGATTTCTTTGATAGTTAACTTTATATTTTATTAACATGTAATAGTAGGCTACAGTAATATAAATAATTATTGACCAAATGTACATTGCAGATGTTAGCCACATTGGTAAGTTAGCTAAAAAGATAGCCATATTAGACAGTTATCATTGCCATTATTTGCCTCGTCAAACTACGAAAACGTTTGTTTGTCACAAAATAAATTACACTTGTTTGACTTAGATTTGAGGGCATGGGCTTGAGCATGATGTAATTATGTTATCTATCACAGTTTTCTCACATGCTCTGGCAGCTAGCGCGTGCACGAGAGAGGGGAGGCACTTAGAGCGTGCTTGAGAGGGGAGGGACTGCAGGCACGGCTGCAGTGCAGGGAGTGGGAAGCAGAGCGCTGAATACACACGGCTCTTATTAAAACGGCGCTTTCTCACCGGAGTACTTTTCCCCGTCATTCTTACCGATACTAATGAAACGAAGGAATCGTAACGTTTTTAACGGCAGGGTATCGCGGTACCTTTCAAGTATCGGTACACCATGCAACACTAGTATGTATCTCGATTGGTAAATATTGCTTCTGTATTAATTTACTTTTCAAAAATAACACGTATTATTATGGTCGGATACCATGCTTCAGGGAACCCTCCCTTCCATTGCATGACATCATGTCCTGCTCCACCCATAGTTATGGTTAATGTTAGGGAAATAATTGTCCGAGACTCCTAGATATGACGTGCATGACCAACCCTGACGTCTGTTATCTCCTTTAAGGAGATAGGCTGCTTCAGCCATAATGTTGTTTTTCCCATTCTATGACCGGGCAACCCTAGGTCACAGATGGTTTATTGTTGTGGGTACACTGGAACACTTCCTTCTCGGTGTTTGTGGACTCCAAGGTGTGAAATCTTCGAGGCCATAAGTGTCAGACGCAAGTAACTCAGTGTTCCCAACTGTTTAGGCTATCTTCTCAAATATGTTGATTACTCTCTGTGAAACCAGTTAAATGGGCTAACGAGAGAGAGGCACTCCAGAATTGACATGGCAACTCTCCCGTGCAGTCAGACCGTGGCTGCTGTGACTTGTTTTGTGAATTCTCCGGCCGTAACTCCAAATAAACCATCAGTGTTTGACATCAAAGCTCCTGCTCTTCCCGTGTCTCCTTCATGAGTCGGTGACTCCCACTGCATTGCTACACAGAAGTTTCCCCCACAGTTAACAACAAAGTGACTTAGGGCTGAACTGAGGATAATATGATTGTGGTTTTGGTAAAATAAGAGACTTTGTACTGGACTCACCCTGAAGCGGGAGAAGTCGGAATAGGAGGCATCGTAAGTCTTGTGGTGGGCTTCCACGAGACTGGAGATGATGCGGGCCTGCTCCTCGTTTAGACGTGGCCTCATCGCCTCACGGGCTGCTTCCTCCTCTTTCCTCTTCATTATCATGTCCTTCTTCCTCTGAACCTCCTCGTCTGTCAGGATGACTGCAATCCAGATGAAACAGAGGATATATTTAATATCTCTAGCTAAGAACAGTAAAAAGAAAAACACACAATTTCACAAATACTGATATTGAATGTGCCAAAAGAAAAGTTCAAAGAAAAAGAAAATAATTCCCGCAGTCATGTCAATACAAACATTGCAAAACTTTTTTTAAAGTATTTTTTTATCTTTAATGAAAGAACCAAAAGACAGCTGCAAACAAGTCTTGCATCAAGAGGTAACTCTATTAACACCCCGTGTATCACAAGGTTGTAACTGATCTTCTCATTGTGTCTAATCCAGTGAAAGTAAACACATCCACAGGTCCACACACGTGGTGTCACACGGTGTAGCTCTCCTTATACTATCTGCATATCAATGGTGTTAAGCACAGGAAAAAACCAACGGTCATAATTGTTACTTGAGGAGTGTCACCCCTAGTTTCCTAGCGCCGCGGTTTTGGTCCGGCCTCCTCCAGCGTCATACCCTACCGGGCACGTTTCACGAGCGTTTCAGAAGCATTACGGAAGCGGAGCGTCGTGCATGCCGGATCGCAGTTCTTGTTGATTTGGGCATATTTCCTGGACATTTGTACTTCTACAAGAAAGTAAGTAGGCTACGTAGTTAAATGGTTTATTTTTGTGTCTGTTTAAATCGTGTTTATTGTTGTTATTTCCTATTTTGATGTGTTGTAGACTACAGACATAATTAATAATAATTGTAATAGTCCAGTTAAAAGCAACATGAATCAAAGATGGGTTGCTGTATTTTAGTGGTAAAAAAAAATGCATTCATCATCATAATTATTCTATATAATTTACACACAGTGCCTGTAAACCGAAGGAGAACGCTGGCCTTTATTCTCCTACTGGAAAGACTACAGAGGAGGGATTGGGGGAGGAGAAGGAACCGGTTTTGGGGGGTGGGCCGGATGCTGTCACCGTTCCACTTCCTGCCCGACATTACCTTACGGCTGCGTCGCGTCGAAAAATAGACTTCAATCCTATTTCCAGCGGAGCCCAACGGCGAGACGCTTCTGTGACGCTTCTGAGCCGTAACGCGGCGCGTCTGGTGGAATAGCACCCATTGACTAGAGTGGCCGCGATCCTTGTGGACGCCGCAGCGCAGCCGCAACGCGCCCGTAACACGACGCAGACGGACCCAGTGGAAACTAGGGGTAAGCGTGCAGGAACGAAGGAGAATCTGTCGTTGTGTGAAAGAGGATAGTAATACAACTGCATAAAGATAAAAATAAAACGTTTTCTCATGATATGCCTTTCGGTTTGTAATCGGGGTGGGAATCATCAGGCTCCCCACGATACGATACTATCACGATACTTAAGCCACGATACGATAGTATTGCGATTCTACGATATGCTAAGTATTGCGATACAATATATTGCAATATTGCAAATCACATGGGTCATATATCCATGTCCGTCTTCCCTTCCTGGTGAAAAAATGTATTTGCAATATGAACAGTGTTGGGACTAACGCGTTACTGTAACGCCGTTATTTTTGGCAGTAACTAGTACTCTAACGCATTACTTTTTAAATTCAGTAACTCAGTTACCGTTACTACATGGTGCGTTACTCCGTTACTACGTTTTTTTATATAGTCAAAAGCCAGGCGAACAGAGATGAGAACTGTACTTAAGTACAGTACTTGAGTAAATGTACTTAGATACTTCCTGTGTCACGTGCGGAGACGGGCGTGTTTGTGTTGTTTACTAACAAAGACTATCATGGCGGCGGCGGAGCTCAAGTCTAGTTTCTCCACCTGGAGATATTCTCACTATTTGACTTTTGTCGAGCACAAAGAAAAGAACGTTTTAGTTAAATGTAAGTTGTGTCCTGGCGGGTCAAAGAGCCTATCTACTGCCCAAACCAGTAATTCAAATCTCTTAAAACATCTGCAAAAACAACATGCTGGGACGAAGCTAGTAGCTAAGACCACAGAGACTCAGCCGACGCCACTCCACCTCCACCTAAGCAACAGCGGCTGGATTTTAACCAAGGGACTGCTAGCCAGGGAAAAGTCGATAAAGCCATTGCACGGTATGTTGTAGAACACATGCAGGCTATTGCTACAGTGGAGTCACCCGCTTTCAGGGAGCTAGTTAGCATGATAGCATGTCCGGGCGGCACACGGCATATGGGACGGAAAACGTTTTCCAACTACCTGGAGAAAGAATATGCAAAAATGGAAAGCCAGCTAATATCGATGCAATCCAGATTGCATATAAGGCATGTCAAGTTGATCAACAGATTGTATTATTCTCCAATGCAATAACAGTACTGAAATGAAGGCTATAAGGGCATTAATGGGAGCCCTTTTTTTAAGTAACGATAACGTTTTCACAGTAACGCATTACTTTTTGTGTAAGTGATTAGTAAAGTAACTGAGTTACTTTTGAAATGAAGTAACTAGTTACTGGTTTTCAGTAACTAGCACAACACTGAATATGAATAGTTTATGTAAATAACCCACATTTTTGTGTTATTTGAACCTGAAAAGGAGATGCTATGCTGTATTGATTATTTCCCCCACCCCTAGTTTGTAATGTATTATATGTATTGTGCATCAGGCTAATATCATCTTACAATTTCAGCTTATTGTCTTCTCTCCAAGGTGTTTTACAATTACAGGGTGGTATTTTAAAATGTTATGCTTTTTCGGGGGGTTATTTAATTTTGTAGTTCCCTTAAAAAGGCCCTATTATTCTTTTGAAGTGTGTTGTATAGGAATGTGTGCATGTAAATGGGCTGTAAATGGGCTGCAAAGGGTACAATCCCCAAAGTTCCCTCCAGAGGGAGTTTCTCTTCAAATACCATTATATCTTTTATTGCCCTTATTTTTGGGGACAATATACTGTCCAAGAAAAGTTGAGATCGCCTAGTTTTGACCAACACTGAAGGAAGAAATTGGATGTGTTACCTTGAAAACACTCAGTTTTAAAGATGGGTTGTGGATTTAACAAAAAATAAGTGCTACTTGTCAGCAGTTAAACAAGCTTTCAGAACTAAGTGAAGGAGCTGTAATGTAAGCTCCAAATATTTTCATCCATGAACTATACATCTCCTGAGCTTGGCACGCAGGAGAGGCTGTCTTCTGCTTTTTCATACGGCTGATGCGGCGGGTGTTGGATGTTTATGTGCCTTTTGCCTTATTCATGCTGCAGGAGCGGAGACTGCAGGCGGAGAGGAACGCTGAGATGAAGCGTTGGGGAATTCCTGGGTTTGCATGCCACTTCAACATGCCTGAAAGAATTACATTACTTTGTGATCTTATATTCACAACACTCATTATTCATTATGGATCAGAACAGATTTGCATCTACCTCTATTTGATATGAAACCCAATGCACTCCAAGACAAAGAATGATTAGTATAAGAGTTGTTATACCTTTTAAATAACAAATAAATTAGATTTAAGTGGCATTTTAGTATGAGCCAACCACTGCCTCACAGTAAAATGCTGTTATTGGGAAGAGTGCAGGATGTGCTCTGTAGCCTTATGGATCATTGTTGCAGTAAAATAACAGAAGGGAGTAGGGGAGAACTGAAAACCTCGGCACCTGTGCTGTGAAAATATAGTGTGAATGACAGAAAGACTGTTGCCAAGCCGTGTTAGATAAGGCTATGCTATGAACTGAGTACTGAAAATCCAGCTTGAAGGCCATTAGTGGAGATACTGATTTAGACTAGGGATGGGAACGATTAATCGAATATTCGAAATTATTCAGGTGTGAGAATATGAGTTATGAATATTTTTATTGTAATTTTATTTTATTTTTTTTATTTTTTTGGGAGGGGTGCCTAAGTTGATTACATATTATCAAATGGAATAATTCAATGTATACGATAGTGCCACAGCTAAATGTGTTAGGTGACTAAAGGTGTGTTTTGCTCCGCTCACCGGTCCCTCACAGCGGGCAGAGCTGCAGGTGCTGATCTCTCTCTCTCTCGCGTCCGGTTATACTTCACTCGCGTTTAAGTTCAATACATTTGACAAATTCGACTTGGTTTCTATACTTATTTGAACATGTATTTATTTATTTTTCTAAATTAGGTTATGTACATTTCGGTTAATCGGTTAACCGTTTTTCTGGGGGTCGAATATTCAAATATACATTTGCTTTCAAATTCCCATCCCTAATTTAGACACAGTAGCAACTGCACCTCTGCCTATTGATTTATTCAGGGAAGATACACCTAGCATCACTCTGGTTCCTCACAACAATAAGCAAATCGGCTAACCCTATCCCCACAACTAAGCTTCCAACTTGTATCTTGTTTTGTTTTTTTAAAGTGATACAAAACTAACATTTGAAAATACTAGAAACTAAAACAAAGTCACGAGGCTGTGAGGCGAACTATTGACAACGTTAAATGTTATCGACATCTGCAATCTCAGGCACTTGTAGGCATCCACCTTGTGAAGACATGTAAACGCTTGAAAATTGAATGACGTATTTTATGTTGTAAGAGAGAAAATAAATAATCAAAAGCTCCTAAACTGATGTAACCATAGACCTTTTTTTAGACACCTCAAAACCTCAACATAAGTGAACAGAAGTGCAAACATGCTAACTAATTTCTGTGGTTGAGAACTCGATGAAGTTTATAATAATTGTATCGAGTTATCCTCCCAAATAACCACCATTTTTATAATAAACGAAAATGAAATCACCAAAAGAAAAAAAAGCTAAACCTTTAGCAAACTACACCACATGACTTCGACATCACTACCTAACTTGTATCTTCATGTTTGGGAAGTCAAAGAAGTAATAATTGGAAATGACTATAAATCTAAAAATATTGGTGATGTTTAATGTCCCCAACACATCTGCAGTCTCATTTAGGCACCTGTTAGCAAAGGCCTTTTTGTAGAAATGTAAAGGCCTCAAAATCCAAGAGTGTGAGGTATTTTAATGTCATACACTGTATAAAAAAACTCTTAAAACACATACTTGATTTCAGGCACCTTACAAAAACGTCAAGACAAGAGAACCGGTGCAAACATGCCGACTCATTCCCTGGTTTGAGTACTCATTCTTGCAGCAATCTATCGGCTTTCTAAAATGACTCACTCAGTGTTGAATCTCTAGAGCTCTTTTTCTAGATCAGTTGTGGAAAGGCTATTTTCAATAGTCAGGCAGAATGCCAAAACCCTAACCCAACGCACAATTCCTGCAGAACAATATTTTTCTTTTAGAGACGCCTCTGAGCAACGGACTAAATGACCAAACATCTGGATGTGTGGTGCGGAGAGGCTACGCATGGTGTGAAACAGGAAGCGCTGAATCAAGCCATGCCTGAAGACATTTTTATAAAAATGAAAAACAGGCAGTTCTAATGTTCCATGTATGGATGTGACATATGTAATGAAGTTAAAAAAACTTAATGTGTAACAATTATTTTAAGGCTTCTATGTAAAAAAGAACTTAAATGGAAACACATTTCATAACGGTCATTGTTTTAATGGAGATGTTATATTCTAAATGTCAACAATAACTGCCTATAATGCTCATTACAAAAGAACAAACACACACTACATTTTCAAATACCCTTTTCAGGTACATTTTTATCTATCATTTATATCAGAACACGATGTTTCTCTAAACCCAGATAAACAGTGTTATGCCATCAGTGTTTGATGTTGCTGACGACAACAGGAACACATTGCAGGCTTCCCAGTACTCACACAGGAAACTGTGCAGAGCAAACATCACAAAACAAACTGTTCGGTTATATACGCAGAGCAAATATGTACCACTAAACAAAAGGAGATGCACCATATTTGCAAAACCATATTTCATATTTTGATTGAGTAAATTGCTCACAGGCTTTTGTCTTCAGTATATTGTGACACCCTAAAATTAGCACACAAAGAACAAAGAATAAAGGAAACATTTGCAATAAAATAACAGTAAATGTATTTTACGATGAGTATCCTTTTCCTCCTGGCCTGCGGGAGTAATGTACTGACCCCTGGATACCTCCGCTCGTATTATCCTTTTGACTCTTTGACACAGTGACCGATTACCCATGAAGCGCTCAACTGTGCAGACAGACACCATGACTGCCAAAGAGAGACAGGCCCGGAGCCATGAGGTGACGGCAAGCACATCAATGTGGCTCCATCAAATTTGTAGGCATGACATTTACAGTTTTTATATGATAACTTGTTCATGTAGGCTAAATGCAGGATAATATTTGTATACGCTATTTTTGTTGGGCTGCTGTAGTAACGTCTTCTAAATCTGCGTTTTATTTGTTGAACTTATTTAATGTCTTAATTTGTTAAAGCAAAAACATTGTTTTTTCAGGCACTGTCACTAAGCACAAATATTTATATCCAAGTGCAAAAAAACTCAAAAACAATTGTAATACAACAAATAATTGGGTAATGCAAGTAATCACCTGGGGATGTTTAATGGTGATATTAATATTATTTCACAATTGTTATTCTGTTTTTGTGTGTATTACAAAATGCATGGCATTTTACAATAGTTATCTTTAAAGGATGTTTTTTTAATGATTCAATTATATAAGACAAAAGACAAAAACATCTTGACTTCAGTAGCACTACTATTTACCAAACGTTACAGTTAGATTCCTATCCATTATCTTAACATTGTTTTTGTATATACTGTATATAGCAGTCTCATTTATAAAACATTTTACTTTAAAAAAAAAATAGCAAAACGGTATTATTTGTAATAGCTGTTTATAGATTTATTGAGTGATAGAGATATTCAAAATTATATTTGTAATAACCCTTGACTCTAATATGACAATACACATTTTTTTTTGAACCTGGCTTTAAACTTGTCATAGAACAAAAATGATTGCCTTGACAATATAGAAGATTATATGAAATACACCAAATAAATACATACTTTTCAGTTACTGATCATTTAAGGGGCCAATGTAATGGCATAAAAGACTCTAAAGTAAATAATGCTAACTTAATACTAACTTAATACTAAATACTGCTTGTTTTCCTGGAAGCTGTAAACATCTATATTTAAAGAGGATTTACAGTGATTGTACCCTGGATTGAAACCACCGAGGCTGCTTTACATAACCACTAATGTGCCGACGCAGACGCCACCAACGACAACAACAGTTGTTGGCTTAAAAAGGCAACTGAATGACTGCTAAACTAACCAAAGGATTTACTTGGCTTTCATCTCATTTAAACCACCGTCATTAATTAGGCTCTGGCTGCCATCCAATGTCCAAGTCCAGCCAGGAGCCTCCAAGGACTCCTTGTGGTGAAGACATCCAAGGATGGAGCACGAAGCCCCATTGCGAATAGGCACAGTTTTTGGTCAAGTTTGGCAAGGGCCATCAAAGCAAGCTATTCTAAGGGCGAGAACGTGATTGAACCAGTCAGTGCCCGGCCAAGTTTGAGCCTCATTAAGGCGGCAGTCCACATAAAAAAACAACAGACCATAAAAAGGAACATGTTGACCACCCCACAGCGCTTGGCAAACACACCGCAGTTTGCCAAAAGAACGTTTTCTGTTCAGAAAGTGACTGTTTGAATGCTGTGATGTGGTTAGGAAAGAAAGACAGAAAGAAAGAAAGGCAAACAGAGAGGGTGGGGGTTGCACTGATAATGCCAGAGACACTGACATGGAAGGAAAGGCCCTGCAGTGGAGGTTCACAGCGGGCTTACTCATTAGACAGCCAAGCGACCAGTTAAACACAATGCATGCTACTCAGATTTGGTGTGATATATGTCAAGCTGGATTTGGTGCAGGGCCAATATGACTGCACTGCTGGCCTGGGACAGTGATGTTCCATGAGGTGAATTCAGGTCAGTCAGGCATCAGGGCACATGCCGAGTGCAAACATAGCTACCAACAGCTCACAATGGCACTGTGCATGGAGGCAGGAAGATGTGGGATATAAACCCATTTGGGAACACTTAGTTGCGTCTACATAGCAATTTAAATAACATGTTTTTATGTGGGCTGTAGTTAACCACTTTTCTGGTTAGGTAAAACGTTTTTTTTCCTTTAATCAACACTCACAGTGTGGTTTATTTCAAATTAAAAACAAGGATCCAACAGCTTAAGGTAAGTTAGTTTAATGACGTTTTTAATGCCACTCATAACACCATTTTACACACATTTTTGTCAATGCAAGAGGGACTTTTTTTAATTTGTATAAATATTGTCTACCTTTCCGTCTGCCCTGAATCTTATGTATTTTTGCCTTTACAGTATTTATTTTATGCATTGTAAGGTGACCTTGGGTGTCTTTAAAAAAGGCACCTTAAAAAAATATGTATTATAACTATTCTGCTTTTTAAGGTTTCCTCTTTCCTGTAGTGTGTTATATAGGTTTGTTGTGCATATAGATGGTCTGCAAAGGCTAAAATCCCTAAATTGCCTCCAGAGAGAGTTTCTCTGACTCCATTGGACTCCTTTGTTTACTGTGACAAAATTACATAATTATGTAACACGCGCACTTCTATTGGCTAGCACTCCAACACATTGCTTCAGCACATGGAGTATGAGAAAAAGAAAGCACTTTTTGAACATTAGAGCATGTCAACATGTCACAGTAGAGGCACAAAATACAAACATAAACCTGAACAATTAGCATAATAGAGCCCATTTAAAGTTATATTTTTGAAATCGTACATTGAAACATCAGAAAAAGGGCTTAATAAAATCCTACTTCTTGTGTCTAAGCAATTACTTTTAAAGAATAGATTTATACCAATTTGATTTATGAATGTCTTTTGAGACTTCTTAAGGATCTGCAGGAACCCTGAAAGACTAAAAGGCACACAATAATTAAATATCAATCAGCTCATCGCACAAAACTATATAGACTGACCTTTTTTTTGTGTATGCTCTGCATATAGGTTCACCCCTTTTTAGACATGTCAACCTAACTATAAATAAAGCATCTTGAGCTTATGGTAATGGAGGTGTAAAGGTTGTCAAAGAGACAGAATACAAAAGAAACCGAGAGAGGATGGAGAATTTAAATTAGGGAGGCAAATGGAGGGCAGCACCGTAGGAGAAGATTTGGTACTGAAAGACACCGAGTGCGGGAATTCAATCATCAAAAGGCTGAAACATTTCAGAAACTCTCCCGTGATAATAATCCTGTTAAGAAAACCCTGAAAACAGACGAGCATGCAAATACATACATTCACACACGCGTGGAAATCTTTTCCTGGCATCTCCCTAACCTCTGTCAAACCATGACAGCACAGGGGTGTTTACTACGAGCTCAGCTGGCACAGCTCACAGAGGACACACACACACACACACACACACACACACACACACACACACACACACACACACACACACACACACACACACACACACACACACACACACACACACACACACACACACACACACACACACACACACACACACACACACACACACACACACACACACACACACACACACACACACACACACACACACACACACACACACACACACACACACACACACACACACACACACACACACACACACACACACACCTGATGTGTTGATGCTGCCAATATAAAGAGGGCAACATAAAGGCAGACAACCACTTACCCACAAAAACACAGGGGATCTGAATTATAATCAGTCCTCAATGACGCATTCAATGACATCTAAACAACGCATGAGTACATCTTGAAACATGATCCTTGTGACAATTGATCCTATCTTTCCAAGAACTCATCAGATATTATTTTAAAAAAGTGGTATTACCATACGTACATTCATCTGCAAGTGCCAATGGACACTGTCATTAAGCGTCACAGTACATGTCTCTAGGATAAAGGAAAAAGTCCCTTTTTATCACATTTGTCATTGTTGTTGACAATATTGATGAAATAAGTATATAGGACAAACATGTAAACATCCTCCTTTTTGTCTGTAGTCATATGATCATCTTACATGTTGTTGTCTTTGTTTGTTTTGTAGAATTTGCCTTTGATTCTGTGACCTTTATGAGTGCATCCATTATTAACTCCACATGCGGCTTAGTGTGCAGTGCACCCATGTATTTTTGTCTGTGTTTGGACCCAGCTCTAGTTAAAGATTCCTATTTTGCTCATTTTCAGGTTCATATTTGTATTTTGTGCCATTACTGTGACATATTCATGATTTAAAGTTTAGTGTGTGTGGGAGAGAAACTCCCTCTGGAGGGAAATGTGGGATCTTAGACTTTGCAGACCATTTACATGCACAACAATTTGTTTAACAAACAAGACTGTATAATTGGTTATGAGTCAACATCCCACCAATCAATGCTCAGTGCCACCTTCATCCTGGCATCAGCAGGCATTTTGATGTTTTTTTTGTGTAACACTTAAAATAAGGCAAGAATAGAAAATCAACCATGACATACTTAAACTGGATTCATTTATTTTAAATAGGAAAATAAACTGGGCAAATGCACAAGGCCACTTCACTTATCTTCTTGCGCCCACTATCCAAAGGCCATATATGTAAAAACTAGGAAATATTGGGCTGTGTGATTGTTCTTTTTTCAATATTCTCAAGCAGCTTTTAGAATACATATTTCTGGACAGAGGGATTCTGTACATTTATAATGGGGGAAAACTAATCAGAGAAATGAAAGCAAAGACATTAGAGTGTGCAGACATCAACACAGATTTGCCAGTACATTTCTAAAATAGACTTACATTTTCTTCCAATGAGTACTGATATGCACTGCAAAAACAATGACAACAGTATGATATTAATTAAAGTTATACCGCATGTGTCTGGTTATTTTCTGCCTGCCTGTTGCTCGTTGCAAAACATTTAACAAATGCAGCCTGTGGATCTGAAGTGCATGTTAACATTTTGACAGTGCACGTCACTCCAATTACGGACCGCAGGCAAACACATACCTGCGTTTTTCAGAAGACTCAATAATGTGAACAAACTATTTTATTGCCAAGCACTAATTGCTAGCATATCATCCAGCTTTCTCTTCAGTGCCCCCCTGGAGGGATTCTGCCCTTGCAGTTGGCATGAATGCAACATTCTTGTGTTGTTATTGCAGAAGGTCAGGTTTTGTACGGGCAATTCAGAATATGAAAAAAGCTGTTGCCTTGGAAGTTCTCTATGTGGGAAAAAAAAAAAATGGGCATTGGACAATTGGACAGTGTAGAAGCAGGAGAGCCGAGCAGCTGTGATACTCAGCTGTGAGTACAGTGGGTTTCCTTCACCCCACGGACATGATAACTAGCTGTCAGAAACAAAGAGACTGCTTTGTACTGACAAGTTGTTCTCATCCTGCTTGTTCTCCTGTTATATTTTCATTGCATGTGTCATGTGGCTATTTGTGGTCGACACAGTGAAAAGTAAAGCTGTGCCACCTCAGTGTTGTAGGTAGCTGGGTCGCTTTTCCAGGATCAAAGTGCATGGCCTTTATTTTGTTGGATCTTATGGGGGTGTCGGAGTGAGTGCTCTGTATTTTTTGTGGGATCTCTGCATGAGAGCAGGGTTTCCCTCACATAGGGCCCTTCTCACTTCGGTTAAATGGATTCCTTGCGTCCCTCACTTGCGTCGTTTCCCTGCGACTAGTCCCTCCCACCAGGGAAGCATGGAGAGACGCAAGGAAACCACGAGAAGCAGGGAAATGAGTTTTAAGAGCAATGGGACGTCCTTTCCTCCGGAGCGTCACGTGAAGCGACGTCCGTTTGTGATGACGCTGCACAGCTGATCGTCTGACAGCAGCTCTGTCCCCGTTATTTCCACACACCCCCCCGCCTCTGTTAGTACACATTTACTGACACAAACATTTGTATCAACTGTTGTAGATCCCAATACATTAAATAAAATAAGAACTAATTCTCAAAAAAGATAAACGCCATTCTTAAAATGTATTTAAACGAACATTAGTTGGATTAATATTGATTAGAGTGCACAATATAAATAAAATAATTGAGAAGAAAAAGAGATATGTTATCTATCAAAACCCAGTTAGATTAACGTTTGTGTGGATATATAGCACATTAATATTTTAATAGCACTTAATGACTGACTGAATGGAAATGACAATAAATGAAAATGTAAAACGAAAAAAGCGATCATGAAAATGTTTCCAAAAAATGAATAAAATGATTTTTGTCAACTTTGTTGTATCACATATTTGTGACTAAATGATATATTAATTGAAACAAAACACGGTATAAACCGAGGAGTGACTCTCGTGAGGTTCATGTTTCTTCACTCCGCTGGGAAACTGCTCTCATGTCAAGAAGCATGAGATCAGTGCATGCACTGCATCGTCCAATCAGTGAGCGATACACAGTAAGGGGGCGGGGCAAGTGTCTGAGGATTTCATCGAAGGATGGTCTGGTGGTTTCTCGATTATAGCTCCTCCATTATCGCTCCTCGCTCCTCCGGCAAAAATACGGCCATTGGGACGCTACTCAAGATGGCGCAGACAAATCAACTTCCGGTGAGACCGAGACCGAGGAGCGAGGAAATGAAAAATAAGAGAAGTGAGAAGGGCCCCTGGACTATACTTGGGCGGGCCGACCAGGTATATTAACGGCCGCCCAAGTATATTTTGCGACCCATTTAATTTAATTTGTTTTCGTCCGCGACCACGACACCATCTGCGATCGATTAACTTGTGGACAATGATCCCTCGCTCTACGCCTCCTGTACCCAGTCCCGGACTGGCCATCGGGAGGACCGGGGGTTTTCCCGATGGCCTGGCCTGTTAAGTGGCCTGCCTCACTCAGGGTGACTGGCTGTCTACATGATGTGGCCTGCCGACATGGCCACTGTCATACAGATCATAAATCAAAGCCCTTGATTGGTCTCTGTGTGTCATTCAAGCTCAGGATAACCTCAGCTCAGGTGAGGTAAAGCACTCTCTGAGTGTTTAGATAGTTAACTTAGTCTAAGTTCTCAGTGGGTCTTAAATGTTTTGGTCACCATTTATCTAAACACATATTTCCATTTGAGCGGTAGTGATTAGTAAAATATGCATGAATAAAAAAAATAAAAAAGTTAAGTAGGTGAAAAAAGGTAAGATAAACTTTTACAACTTGTTGAGAGCTAAAACTAGTCTTTGCTGCTGCCTCAAAGAGGAGCAGGGGGAGAGGAGGGAGACAGGAGAGGCTGGTTAAGGAGCACAGACACACTCACAACTATAAATGAACCAACAATAAATAAATAAACAAGTTTCAGTGTTTTTTCATATTGGAAATGGTATGTTATTGGTTATGGCCTTGATTTTATGATTATTGAAATGTATAAAGTTCTGTTTCATATAGGTGTTCTCATAGATCTAGTCTCTTTATTTTCCCCTGAAAGTGCACCACATTGATGCATTTAACTCCAACATTTAACAAAAAAATCCTACCGGGGTGCATGCCCCCGGACCCCCCTAGAGGATTTGAGGTCCACCCCCACTTAAAATCACATGGATAGGTTCCTAAATACATTTACCATTTTTTTTTAAAAATAGTAACCCACGTCCATATGTTTATTTGTTGGTAGTAGATTTAAACTATAGGGCTATCACTATGGACTCTGCCTGTACCTGTTCGCTCTGCCATCGCGTGATATTGTATAGAAGTCTATGAAACAATGACCCTACTGGTCACTAGATTTATAACCTAAGTAAACATTATCCAAATGAGTGTATGGTCTCAATTTTTAGCATCACGTTTTCCTTAATAGACCGTTGCATAATGATTTAGTAAATTATGGTCCCATTTGGAATACATGAGATGATAAAGCAAGGTATGTTTAGGGCCTTGCTTATGTGTTGTCCTGTTTGGGTGTAGTTTGTGTGTTCATCTTCTTCTAACTTTAACCGTTATCAGTTTGGTTTTGGTTCATAAAAGTTAATCGGTTACTTTTTTGGTCACCTTAAAAGATCAATTTTAGCGTTCTATTGGCTTCACCCGTTCTTGTCACTTTGAACTGCTAAAACAAAGATGGTGACGGCCAAATTGCCAAGCCCTCGAAACGGTAGTCCACAAGCCAATGGGTGATGTGATAGTGATAGAAAGACAGCCATTGTTGAACAGGACCTAACCCCCCCTGGCTTCCTTCCTTCCTCCCTTCCCACTCTCTCATTCCACTCTTGTTGTCTACTTCTTGTCACGGTTAAGCTGATACTCTACTGTTGGTGCTACTTCCTACTGGTTTGTTTAAAATTCATTTGCACATTTGTAACAATGTTATGAAGAAAAACGGTGCTTCCTCACTGTTTGACATATAAATCTGTGACGCAGAGCGGATAAAGTATAAACTACCAGATAATGATAATTTGCTTGCAGAATGAAGATTTATCTTAGAATCAGTTGTGACACGATGTGTCATTTCGTGTTAACATGGGATCGAGCTGATGTCTCAATCTCCCTTCACAAACCCCTGTCGACTTGTATTACATCGTGGAACTGAATAACAAAGAAGTAAGAGCAGACTCTCGTCAAACAGCCTTTCAAACATAAAACCATGCTCTTTACATCAATTTAAGATAAATAACTACTTTGATTAATGCCATCTACACCACATTAATAATGAAACCCCATCTGGCAGAATTAAGTAAATTAACTTTAATTAATTTATCCCGCGCCTGACTTTGCCATATGGCACATCCTGCCTTTTTGTGTGTATATCCATTATTGTTTCAAATCGGATCAATTTGCACCCGACCATTGCTTCTATTGGCTGCTGCTCTCCCTGAATTTCTTTAAGTATTAGATTAAATGCAGGAAGCCAGTGTACTGCCTACACCAGCCAACCTGACACTTATCTCTCCAGGCGGTTGGTACATCTAAAAATGCATATATTGATTTTTTCAGTACTAAAACGGAGTAAAAAAAAGAACATTAAGATGATATAATCAATGTATGTTAGGTGTAATTGTAGAATGATTATAAAAAGCAACAATACAAAATAACAGCAAAAAAACAGGACTAAAATAAATTATTAATATTTCAGATTTAGGGTTGATTTCAATAATGCATTGATCTAAAAACTGGATTCAAGCTTTTTTTTCTTTTTTCTCCACTGTCCTAATTGGACCCTGACATGTTAAAACTGGGGCGGTGAGGGGTGGTTTAGGTGAGCGAGACACAACAGCTCATTAAATTAGACTGTAGGGGGCCGTCCTCTAACTGGCTCTATGAGTAATGTAAAAATGGCACTGCTAAAAAAAATACAGTCTGGGCTAGTGCACAAAAATAATAAAGAGTTAACTGTATTTCATGCAGCGATGGCTGCGGACTCAAGGAAAGCAGGGGTCCTGAAGCATCAGGAGGGGCTTTAGATGCCTAACATCAAAGCAATGTCAAGATGAGGACAAGATGTTACATATTTCCACCTAATAATTCATTTTTTAACTACTTTATACGAGATTATGTAGTAATTACATCTGGTTAGAAGTCCTTTAATGTAAACGTTTTTTTAAAGGGGCCCTGTTTAGCTTTTTATGTGGTTTCCCTTTCCTGTAGTGTGTCATATAGTTTTCTGTGCATGTAAATGGTCTGCAAAGGCTAAAATCCCAAAGTTCCCTCCAGAGGGAGTTTCTCTCTCACACACTCCCCCCCCCCCCTGCCTGAAACGCCTCCATTGTTCCTTTGTTTACTTCAGCAACATAGTGACATCACTATGTAACAGTCACACATGTATTGGCTGGTGCTCCAACACATTGTGCATCATAGGCTAAGAGGCGTGACACATGTTAGCGGTTGACCAATCAAAACAGAGAGTGAAAAGAGGTGCTGCAGCACAGGCAGAATGAGAAAATTAAGAACTTTTTGAACATTAAAGCATGGAAACATGTCACAGTAGAATGACAAAATACAAATATGGACCTTAAAATGTGTATAATGTGTCTTTAGATGACTGAATCTGATTCAACCTACATAGTTCTAGGTCTGTGTCAAGTTTTGTCGTTTGTATCAAGAGGGCAAAGTGCAACTACATTACAAAAACATTTAATAAATGCAATTGTAATGTCTAAGGTGAGGAAAAGTGTACTCACACTCCTTCATCATGCCAATGTCGACGCAGCGTTTGAGGCGGCAGGCCTGGCAGTGACGTCGGTTGTCCTTGGTGATGGTGCAGGTCCCATTGAATGGACAGGTGAAGGAGGCTTTACGCTTCATGCTGCGCCTATAGGAGACAGAATCCATAACTCATTTGAAAGCTTTATTCTCTGTTGTGGTACGAATATAACACTCAGAGAACACAGAAAGCAACAAAGGACTCTCCTCTCAGGGACGTAGCACCCACCTGAAGAATCCCTTGCAGCCCTCGCACGTCATGGCGTTAAAGTGGAAGCCAGTGGCCTTGTCGCCACACACGCCGCAGATCCGCGGGGCGTTGCGGTCGAACTCGTCCGGTCCGACCACCGACGTCGTCACCGTCATGGGCTCCATCACTGCAGAGAAAGAAAGAAAAGAGAGGAGACATCAGAGCCTGTTCACACTCCCGCCTTGCTCCTTTAGCAGAAAGCACATTCCTCATCTTTTATATTTTATCTTTCCGCATCAATGATTTTCACCAACCTCGCCCCAAAGCTTCAAAATCAGTTCTGCTCGTGTGTTGTGTGGGAGTTTTTGACGGGGAGGTGTGTGTTTTCTCTCTTCTTATACAAACAGGTGTCAGGCTATTAGCATATTCAGCATTGACAGCCACACTCTCGCAGCTATTGGCTAATAGCTGCACACACACACACACACACACACACACACACACACACACACACACACACACACACACACACACACACACACACACACACACACACACACACACACACACACACACACACACACACACACACACACACACACACACACACACACACACACACAACCACACACACACACACACACACACACACACACACACACACACACACACACACACACACACACACACCACACACACACACACCACACACACACACACACACACACACACACACACAACACACACACACACACACACACACACACACACACACACAGTATTATTAATGATGGGGAAATTACACTGGTAATGGGAATGATGGAGCTTTTTCTGCCAAAGGCTGAGAAATGACTTTTACGTTTAATACTGCCAAGTTGAGATTTGTCGTTTTTTTCCACACTCACACCATCTGGCTGTCCGTTATGAAATAAACAGCAGTAGGGTAACACACACCGATTGCAAGCAAACTCATCCATATCAATGTGTACAGAAAGATCCTCTGAAGTCAGATTGGAGTGATGATGTTGCTCCGGACCAGGTTAGCCGCTCAGCATAAGTTAACATGGAGATCTAGACCGCTAAGAAGAAAACCAGCGTTGTAGGACCGGAAACCCAGAGTTTTCCCTGAAGTTAGCTCGCTAAGCGAAAAACCCGCTTCATCGTACAGGCCTCTGGGCTAGACAAACAATACAGAGATATGCTATGTGTGAGAGAGGGAGAGGTCATGTGAGGAGAAGACAAAGAGGGGAGGTGGTGCATAAAACAAACTTGGGCCCGATCACGTGACTGCAGAATATAGCCTGAGGGGGGGTGGGGGTGCAATGAAGTAGCACTCAGGATGGTGTCAAACAAGGACAAAGAGATAGGAGGGAATGTCGCGGCGGAGTGTCGGATGGTGGGAGAGAAATAATGAAAGAGGAGAGGGATGGAAGGCAAACACAAGCTGAGTCCATTAGCTCTCATTACATGTTGGCTAGCGGAAGCTTCAGCACCAGTTGAGCCATGAGCTGCTGCTGGCTGTGAAGCATCAGTCCCATTACCCAGAATGCCCTGCATAGAGAGAGCTAGACACGCACTAACACACACTTCAATGCAGGTGGAGTATCACATTAATGCATCTTGACCACATTTGCCGTGGTTTTTTGAGTGTGTAATGGTGTGCAGATGGTTCACATGCTCATTAGGGCTGGAAAATGAATTTGAATTTAATCACAATATATGGATTATGGGAAGCATATCAATCGTATTAGGTTGACTTTATAAAAACACATTTGTTTAGTACAGATCCGAAAAGAAAATAAATCACACCACGATGAAATATGTCTTACAATGATAAAAGGAATAACGATGCAAAAATGATAACGCCCTCCAATAATGTGAATCATTTCTCAATTGCAATTTTCGTCTAAATAAAAGTGAAAAGATTAAAAATGTTCCCCAATCATGTGTTCCTAATGCAAAGAAAGAGGGCTTGTCTCATTCACAAAACAAAAGAGTGATTTTGTGTCAGAGTGCGAGTTGAGGAGCGCATTGACAGACAACAACAACAAGACACACACCATTAATCCTTGCGTCACAAAAACAAGTGAATAATGAAAAAGACGGAGAGGGGGAAATTGAGAGGCGACGTGTCGAACATCCAAACAAATCTACAAAAACAATTCCATTAGTGACGCTAATTAACAGCATTCTGTAATTAATGTCTGGTG
Organism: Gymnodraco acuticeps; assembly: GCF_902827175.1. NCBI lineage: Eukaryota > Metazoa > Chordata > Actinopteri > Perciformes > Bathydraconidae > Gymnodraco > Gymnodraco acuticeps. The sequence goes on along the minus strand of NW_022991443.1, from coordinate 2,587,331 downwards.
TTATTTGTCCTCTAATCACTCCATTTATCTCACTTGTTTCTCATTTGTAACACTGCCTTGGTAATTAGCATGAATTAGTCATCATGATCAGTTGGAAGAGAATAGGTGTCAGACTTTAGCTGCAAAATTCAATCTCTGTCTACCAAAACAACCCGTGTTGTTTTTACTCATGAGTACATTAGTTTTTATATCTGCCAATCAACATATCTCTTCTGCAATCAGCATAATCTTCATTTGTGGCACTGCCAGTTTTCTAATGTATTTTACTGTATTATACTGAATTGTGTTGGACTGTTGTGTTTGTTGAAGCATTGTGTAGACAACATTAGTCCATTAATGTTGCAAAAACCTTCCTATTGGGACTACAGATGAACCTTATTAGCTATTGGTTTATTTACAACGAGGGTGATCTTCATCACCATTTTTCTCTTTTAGAGGCAGCAGTCTGTGAAAAACTCATGAGTTTTTAATTTCACAAAAAGAGAAGAGATGTTTGATTGTTATTTTATTTTGTGAATCAGTTAATTAATTGTCGTGTGTAAAATGCTTTATAAAGAATGAGAGAGAGACAGAGGAATGAAAATAAAGCGTATGCAATACAGATAAGAAGAAATTGCCTAGTTAATGGTTATAATTAACATTTAGATTATTTTGTGTAAGATTGTTAGCGATATAACAGTAGTACACTATTAACATAGATGAAATGATACATTTTTTCAGGAGATGCAACTAGAGAAAAATGGGCACCAATTACAAAGATTGTCATCAATGCTTCACTAATCAAATGTTGTGGATCACTTGTTCAATTTAAATGTTTATTTGGATGCTTGGGTACCAGACCAGTTAATATGACATGCAAGCCAACAGGACAAATTACAGTGAGAGAAACAAGACAAGCAATTTTGCTGAACAAAACAGGCCTCAGACATTTATAATGGATTCTTCACAGATCCATTTTCATTCACAATGCATGAGTAGACACCGGAAAAATGATTTACTAAGCGAGTTACACGTCTAAGGTCATGTCTGTGTGTGTGGAAGACACCAAGATATTCTTTAAGCACATACACAAGTTCATATTGATTGTAGAATTACTAATACATGTTCCCTCTTGGCATAAACCAGTGTTTCTCAAAGTGGGGGGCGCGCCCCCCCCTGGGGGGGCAGAGGCATGCCAGGGGGGCAGGGGGGGGAACGAGAGACCAGGAGGAAAAATGGATATGAACATTTGGAAAATTATTGATTCAAAAATAATATGATACAGTACAGTACAAGTACGTCTGGGTCTCTGTGTTTCATTCAAGCTCGGCTCTGTGTGTGTGTGGAACGAGCCATTTTGTGTGCGAGCGAGAGAGAGAGAGAGTCACTGTTCTATTTTTTTAAAGGAATGCTCACGTTCATATTGATGTATTTTAATAAATGTTAACTTGGTCCATTACGTGACTATTTGTGTTGGGGGGCCCGACTTTTTTTTTTCTCCAAACAGAAAAGGTTTGAGAACCACTGGCATAAACAAAGCACAATCAGGAAGAGTTGGCAAGCATAATAGAAAGTAATAATACATTGTTTTCTTGTTTATGCAAGCTTGCTTCATGGTTTGCAAAGAATAAACAAACAACGTTTATTCTAGTCAAGTATACCTTTAAGTACATAGTTGTAATAGTTGTCTGATTTAGTGACTTGTTAGCAACCGCTGTTTTATGACACATAGGCTTTGGACAATCATGAGGGGCTAGTATTTTGTATTTAATGTTGTAGAAGAAAAAGACAAAAACATCTCTGAAGTTCTCTCACATCCTTTTGTCAGGCTGCTAACCAAAAAAGCATTCAAAAGCATTCCTGCACCATTCACTTATCTGGTTAAAGAAGTACATCAGTTATATCCTTTTTTAAATGTAACCAGTTGCACATTTTTAAACATCTTCACTAAGTAAAAACCTATATACTGCGCAACAGTGCAGTTTATCAAATTTTGATGACGCTTTTTACCAAAGTACAATAAGTGCATTCAACAATAAATATTGTTTATAAAAAGCAAGAATCCTGCAGGTGCTTTTAATAAGCTAAACCACTTTGAGTGCTACCGGTTTGGATTTAACTAAGCCAAACATTTTAAGTGCTACTTTAAATATGTGTAGACTTTGTGCTGTCCTTAAATCAATGACACACACACACACACACACACACACACACACACACACACACACACACACACACACACACACACACACCACACACACACACACACACACACACCACACACACACACACACACACACACACACACACACACACACACACACACACACACACACACACCACACACACACACCACACACACACACACACACACACACACACACACACACACACACACACACACACACACACACACACACACACACATCCACACACACACACACACACACACACACACACACACACACTTCATTCCGATATACGGCCACATCAGGAACTTAGTATGTATTATTGTAGTTATTTAAAATATACACAACTAAAAGGTCATACAAGAGCATGATTAAAGTGTACAGGACATATAAGATTTATTTTCTGAAAGTACCTAAAGCATACGTTTTACAGACTTGCCCTTGGGTCATGTTTACCCAGCTGACTGTCCTAGGATGGCTACAAAGTAGAACTGTGTTGTTGTTTTTGTCAAGCTAGCCCACTGTTGTTCCCCCCGTTACAGCCTTGTAACTTTCGATCACTCACTGCACCACCAGTCCTTGCTGGTGACACAATAACAAATCCAATGCTACGTCAATAGTGTTGCAAAACACAGAAAAAGTTTTTTTTGCAAACTTTCAGAGTTGAAACAACTGTGGTGAAACGAAATCCAAGTGATTCATTTTCACCTGAAAGTGGGTCCTAAGAGTGTACATCTGCAGAATAGTATAAATAAGTCAAATGTATGGGCTCAGAACAGTCTCATAATACACACATGCACACAGAAGGATTCACACTTGTATTTCCGGATCCACACTTGTGTTTTTCAATGCACACACAAATGTGTTCCGTTTCATATACATGTAAATACAATCCAAATACAGAAAAAAGTTTTACACATGTATCCACATGTATCCTCACATATTTGTTTTCCGTTTAAAACCTCTGAACCTTCAAACACAAACAGCTTTCTGTGCATGGATCGCTGTGCATTCGTGTGTGGGTTTTTTGAGACTCCCCTGACGCTCACCCGATTCGTACTTGTAATTTTTTCTATCTATAGCCAATCAGATGTCTCCTTCATTCTAAGCCAATCACATGAGCGCGCCCCCACGAGGGTATGATTTATTGCGTTCATGACACTTCATATACGCATTTTGCGCAGTCCGGTCAGCTCGCTAAACAGAGGGCGGAGCTTCAGGTGATCATGCAGAGCTGCGTGTCTCAGTCAGACTCAGCAGCTGATCTGATCTCTCTCTCGTGTCCGATTATACTTCACTCGCGTTTATGTCCATATCGATCAGATCCAGTTCTCCTGATCGGCCTTTATAGAGAGCACCGATCAAACTATTAAGAGTGAATATCGGCCGATAATGACTGGCGGGGCTCCCCCCGTTGACAGTTCACTGTCTAGCACTGGCTTCGTAGTGCACTGATCGATTAGGCTAAGCTAACCTGTAGGTGCTCCCTCCACACTCACAACAACTTCATACAGACATAAATAAAGCAGCTGTATTTGCCATACAGGAAACACACATTTAAAACGGTTTTGCCTGCCGTTTTTATGTACACAAGCATTCATCAATAGTTCAGAAAGTGGCGCTGTACCTTAAAGGTCCCATGTCATGGCCATTTCCACTGATCATAATTCCATTGTTGAGGTCTACTAGAATAGATTTATACTGTGCAATGTGAATCCTTCTGTGTGCATGTGTGTATTATGAGACTGTTCTGAGCCCATAAAAACGAAACAGAGGCTGGATGTTGGACGTGTACTACAACATTTGGAAATGAAAACATAACAGAAACATAAAAAAATCCGAATTTTTAACAGCACATCATTCTTATAAACCATTGCACTATAGACATATACAATGTTACTCAAGTCAAGTTTCTTGTGTCGTGGCAATAGTTGATCCTTTTCCTGTCATGCCATCCATATATCTTTTTCATCTAGGGCTTAATCATTTATAAATGATAACTAGTTGATATTAGATTCACTGATATTGCAATTACAACTGCACCACAATACTTTATTCAGAATATTTTCCAGAATTTGTCCATGACCAAATATTTTTCGCTTATTGCCTTTAGTCCATAAAGCACTTACGATAACATTTAAATTAAAAGGGACCCAATTATGTGCATGTTCAGGTTCATATTATTATTTATTGCCTCAACTGGGACATGTCTCCATGCTTTAATGTTCAAAAAGCTCTTTATTTTTTCTCATACTGCCTGTGCTGCATCACCACTTTTCACCCTCTGTCTGAAACCAGAGCCCAGTCTGCTCCGATTGGTTAGCTGGCCAGCTCTGTTGTGATGTCCCGATGTCTTTCTCTGAAGGGAACACAGGGATTTTAGCCTTTGCAGACCATTAACATGCACAAAAACCTACATAACACACTATAGGAAAGGGAAAAACAACAAAAAGCAAAATAAATGCCCCTTTAAAACTGAAGCCCCAGTTTCAGCTCCATCTCTTTCTTCCCTTACCGTTAGAGGCCTCTCTCCCTCCCTGTGCATTAATCTCCCTCTATCCTCTGTAAACTGTAAACACATTTGTCCATGATGCTACTGAGAGTGCCATCTAATGTCAACAGCTGAAAGATTCAGTGAGAGGGATAATCAGGCTGGATGACAGTCGCTGATGCTGTTGTTTATTTTCCTCTCGGAGCAGCGCGGCAGCTGAGTGCCATCCCGTCGTGTTCAAATTCATAAATCCCCTCATTGCACGTAAACACTCGGTCTCGGGAGGCCGACCATTAAGACCCCAACAACAGGCAGTGTGCTAAAGAAGTATTCAATAAAGGACATTTGGCAACACTTACCGAACTTGTTTTTCCTTTCCACACATAAGTATTTCATTCAGGACATGCGTCAAAATAAAACGGAGCCTATTAAAAAGCAGTGAATCCATTCAAGCTCTCACACTAAACCCATTAATGGATCAGCTGGTATTTGCAAAAACAATGCTGTGGTACACCGGTAAAGGTTACTCAAGTAGGTTGGTTGCTCACAGTATAAAAACAAGCTTTTAGTAACTTTGGGTTCTGTTTTGAATCGTGCAGGGTATCATTGAAACCTGCCACTAAGGACAGGGACTGCACTTCCCCACACAATGATGACAATAGATTAAGAACAGTGCTTAAGTACATATGCACATACTGGTCAACAACAAGAGGTTAAAAGACTTAGCAGAAAAGTATTGATGAAATTCTGTCAAGGCATTACTAAAATACTGGGTTTAAGATAATAGAAAGAAGTTTTGGATAGACAGGTAGAGAGGGACACACATAGGAACGTACACTGTGATGAACAATGTGGCGGTACACACGAAAGTACAGGGGATGTGAAGATGGATGTACAGAGGGACATTGAGATTGTATCAATGCATGTATCTGGTTAAATAAAGGTTAAATAAAATACAAAAATAAAACTTCAAGAGGGACACACAAACTGTCGTACAGAAGAACCTACTCAGGGGGCATATTGTTATTAATAAGGCTATTATTGGTGTTATTCAGCTGCTATATGAGCTGAAACTCAGGGAATTTGTATGGATCTTCTAAATGACCGAGAAGCAGGCAACTCAGTCAATAGATGCTTTATATGACGCAATTCAGATTGTGACTAAAATGTTCTCTGTTCTTGTTTTCGATTATTGCTTGTTACTGTGCTGCTGCCAAGCTTGGCCAGGACTGTCTTATAAAAGAGATGTTCAATCTTAATTGTTGGGGTTTTTTTAAACAGAGGGGCATACAGCTGTACGTACAGTAGGACAGACAGGCATACAGGAGTAGGTACAGACGGAAAGACAGCAGACTGACTTAAAGACGGACATACCGATGTACTGAGGGACTGATGGAGCGACATACCGCCTAAACACATGCATCTTCCTTCGGCTGGTTGTTGCTGAGGCATAACATTATTTAAAACCTTCAACTAGGGCTGTGCAATTAATCGTATTTTAATCTCGATTACGATTTTTGGCTTGCAAGTAACGATTATGAAAACAACGTAATCGAAAAAAAACGATTATTTTGCAGCACTCCGTTCACACCAAGTACTTTTCCCACAAAGGTTCCCGAGAACTCTTTAGTTCTCATGAACTAAGTACAGATCGCGTTCACACCGGAAATTAGTTCCTGGGGATGGATTAGGCAAATGAAGCTGCTGACGTCACTTCTTCTTCTTCTGCTTTGGGTTTACTGGCAGGCCGCAAACAACTTCACGGTGTATACTGCCGCCCAAAATCCCCGGCCGGAAGTCCCCGGAGTTGGGGACTGGCTTCAGTAGAAGCTGCTGGGAGTCCCAGCAGCTTCTACTGAAGCCTTCCGAGTAAACGGCCAGAACGCCGACACCTCCTCATCTCCACCGCTCCCATGTTTTATTTTGTGTTGTCATAAGTTAGTCTCTCTGCGTTTCTGCGCTGGGCTAATGCTAATGCTAATAATGCAATGCGAGGATAATAAAATGGCGGCTTCACAACATTTTTTGGGAGTTTGACAGGGCGTGGTTTGCATTCCGCCCAGCCAATCAGACACAGGAACCTTTTTCTCCCACGAAAGTCCCTGCTCTCTAGCAGGGACTGAAAAGGGGGTAAAAAAGGAACTAATTTAGTTCCTGGGACTTTTTGGTGTGAACGCAACTAAATCGTAGTTCTCAGGAACCTTTGTGGGAAAAGTACTTGGTGTGAACGCGCCTAATGATGCTCTCAATTCATCTTGCATTACACATCCTGCGCTTTCGCCCCTCCTTAAAAGCCCTCTCAGCCAGGTTGTGTTGTGGCTTGCAGTCTGTTTAATAAATCCATATAAACACGTTACAAGGGAAGCTTTAGTTGCCGTGTCTTTATTCTCCGGTCTCTAGCATTCAGTCAACTTTTACTAACCCCGTCAAGCCGGAGCCTCTTAGCTCGCTACTTCTGGCTTCCGGATAAGGGGTTACCAAAATAAGAGTACTGCGTGTAGCAGTATAATTAAACATTACAGGTTGTGACTGACATTAGTTATCATATTTATATATGTTTAGTAGGTTGTGGAAGTGCGCTCAAAAATATTTGTTTATCTTCTTTATTGGTATTTATCATTTTGATATTATTTATTTAAATGTAGATATAAATATATTATTTTTTTATTTATTGGTTCTTCAGTTGAATTATACTTAAAGTTCAGGGTATTCAACTGTTCAAAACATACTGTTCAAATTATTATTTTAATTTGTTTTAAAGTTCAATAAATGGATATTTTCAAAGTCAATGAATAATTGTATTTAATAATCGTGATATCAATATTGACCAGAAATAATTGTGATTATGATTTGTGCCATATTCGCACAGCCCTACCTTCAACAGTGTAATTCAAATAAAAACATTTCCATTAGTATACCACTTATATCTCTTTATCAAAATGATGACCTGCTTCTGCATTGAAAAGTACTGTATCAACATAGACAAAGCCCACACAGTCCAATTTACAACAGTGCAGAAACTGTTGTACCTCATTCAAAAGCTCCATGTAACTTTCTGTGTGCTGTTCTTCTCTGTTTCCCTGCAGCCCCTTCTGTACCCCTTGGAGGCCAGTCCAACTACTGTGCTCTGCTTGTTTGGCTTTCCTCCCATCATAAATCTGATGTTCCATTTAAAAAAAAAAAACCTATAGGGCCCATGAGCTGCTAAAACAACAAGACCACCTTCCTGGAAAGAGGAACATGTCCTATGATATGTCATAAGAATGATATTGCAGTCTAAATACTGTGTAATAAACAATGTAGTCTTAGAAATACAAGCTTGTGAAAGAGGCTTTCGGTTAAATGGAGTATGAGGTGGTCTTATCAATGTATGGATTAACCTGCACCAGTACCAATATCAATAGCATGATTGAGCTTTTTGCCACTACAATACTGTCTGATAATGAATGATCATGTGTTGGCCTTCACCAGAATGTGCTGTTTACACAATATGAGAAATACTTTCAGAAACCACAGGCCGACAAAACTGATTTTTTTGCTGAGAATAAAATCATTAAAGTTGCTAAACAACAATTTCAGCCTGGTGTGGGGGCTAGGTTTTAGTGGAATAAATGGTTTGGGATGATGTGGAAATGGAGGTTTGTGTACAATAACATAGAATGACAGATCTACTTAAAAAATATATATTGTACCCCATTTGGAATTGTAGATTTAGTATTAAAAGAGGCCCTATTTGGGGTTTTCCCTTTCCTGTAGGGTGATATACAGGTTTTTGTGCATGTGAATATCCAAACTCACGCCAGAAGGAGTTTCTATATTTCAAATATGAAACCTTAAAATTAGCATAATATGTCCTTTTAAACTGTACTGCAGTAGTTTTTTTGGAAAGACGCTAGAAAAATAATGTCTAATGCTGTTTTCAAACCAAACGCAAATCAATTTTTCGCTCATTATACTCATGCAAGTTTTGCTGCAAGATAATTTGTTTTATTCGCAAATATATATTTTCTGGTTAATTAAAGCCGCTTGAACTCAAAATAAACATATTATGCTGTGATTCTGAGCTTTAAAAAAAAAGGATGTTACAAAATACATAGTGATGCCAATTTGTATTCAGGTCCATCCCACAAGGAGTTGAGCAAACCAATTCTAAGAATGTTTTTTTTTCAGAATGATGTCAGATAGGTTAGGACTATGTTACCATTGTAATTTATTAATGATGACAGGTACCTACAAACAGCATGAATTACTGTTTTCTTTCTGATGACGGAATCCCACTGTGATCAAAGAGTTATGGATAATGGAAGAGAAAACACACTGAAGTTCCTCTGTCAATACCTTTCAACTCTTGCCATAAACTCACTTAAATAATATTTAACATTCTTGCTTGACTGGTGCCTTTCCCCCCTTTTATATCCCGTGTTTGCAGACGCCACAAGCTGCTTAAGAGGTTTGAACCAAGCGGCAAACTCTGGGGCAGCCCATAAGGAAGTGCCACAAACTGCAGTTCATCTATTGGCCGATAGGGGATGGCTGCAGAAAGGAGCAATTTCCATAGACCCCCATGTTAAAATGCCCAACTTTACAGCAGAAATAAACATGTTTCTACCCCTGGATGCAATACAAATTATTCTGGATATAGTTAGATTCCACCTTCATGCAGTGGCGGTTCTAGAACATTTTACATGGGGTGGCAAAGGGGGGGCAAGTGGTCATGCCAGGGTGGCATAGGAGGGCGGAGAGTACATGGTATTTTATACTGTATATATAACCTATTTATTGTTAAATCATGCCCTAACACAGGGGTCGGTGCCGCATGCGGCTCTTTAAGCCCTCTGCTCTGGCTCCCTTGAGTTTAGACATAAATAAGAAGGACATTCAATTAAAGTATTTGTAGGACTATTTAAATGTTGTTGCATGGTTGAAAAGGTTTCGTATCTTGTATTTTGAGTTGATACTGTGACACATAAATAAAAAACAAAACGGTTTTAATTACGTCAACTAAAATATGCATCACATATCCTGCTACGGTCCCCCGCCAGTGCCTTTTCTTGCAGGTGAATAACCTGACCCCCGGCTCGATGAGCGAACTATGGATAAATCAAAGAAAATAAAAGTATCGGAGGAACACAGAGGGTTTAATTCTGCGTGGACAGAGTTATATGCTGTCACAGCAAACGATGCTGGTTTACCGGTATGTTTGATATGTGGAGAGAAGTTGTCAAAGGTGCCTTTACGTATCGAGGAACAACACGGAAGAGGAAGACAGCTGACGATCTTCAGTCATAATTCAATCACTTAACTCTTTTTAGGGTGCAGCTATATGTTTTATTTATTTCAAAGTGGGTGAATTTTAATTGTATTTTTTTTCCTTCAAATGTGCAGAGGACTCCCCAAGTGCTGTATTGATTTATTTTAAAGTAGGCCTGTATAATTGTTTTTATTCTCCTTATTAGAGTTCTTTGTTTCTTATTAGAGGTTAACAGTTTTATAAATAATAAATGCAAAAAACTGTAGTTTTTGTGTATGATATAACAATAAATACAACTTTATAAGCTATCAAATATGTGTTGCGGCTCCAGGCAAAACAAATTGTTGGAAAAGGGGGCAAAATGGCTCTTTTGGTCAAAAAGGTTGCAGACCCCTGCCCTAACACAAGTGTTCTTAATGTAGAAGATAAACAAAGTGTTCAGAGAAACAAACTAAAATATAGTATAAAACAGCAGAAAATACTCATGATACCCTAGAATTCTGTTTAATGTAAGTAGAGTAAAATTACGTAGTTATAATTACACATATGACATCACCCATCTCTTAAGAGAGCAAAAGGTGACCTGTGCAGCAACACATTTCAATACATATTTGTCAATACTAAGAGCCGCTAGATTGTAGGGGTGTTGAAATTAATCGTTTCTACGATGCATCGCGATGCGGACGTGGATGATTCTGCATCGATGCAGTGACAGAACATAATCGATTATAGCGTAGTAACGTTGCTTCCTGATTTTACGGCCGCGGCTTTACAATAACGTTTTTTTTCTGTCACTTTAATATCAAATCGGTCGGTGACGTAGAGATCAGGGAACAGACGTGACAGCGGCACAGCAACACCAAACACGGAGCAGTCTGCTTTATCCACCAACACAAGAACAACAGTCCAGAACCAACAGCAGAAGGACCCGCTCTGAATCAGTCCGTGTCGCTGCGGCTCAGACACAAAGGGATTTATGTTTTAAAGAAATACTCGCGTTACAATCATGTCAGGTTTTTGGTGGATTTACTTAAGTCTTGGATTGCAGAGTATGAATGTCCTCTTGCTATTTTCAGACGATACGTGTGTCAAGTTTGTGAAGGCATGAAGAAAAAGCTTCCGCGATCACCGTCTCCTCTCCGTTCCTCCAAACCCCGCCCCCCCATGAAAATAATGAGTGACAGGCTGATAGTAACCTGATAGAAACTTTATTATTCACTTAATCACTGATTGAGATATAATGAAGCTAACTTAATCTCCTACAATCATGGGATTTATGTAACAGTAAGACAGAGAATGTCAGTGTGCACCCACATGCAGTATTTGTGTTTTTATATGCTGTTGTAAATACTCCTGTTGTCATGTTTGTGATGCCACATTCAGGACATTCAGTGTCCTTTTTTTAACAGAAGACCGTTGCTAGAAGCTCTAGACCGCAGAAGCATTAGTGTTTTGTTTTTGAGGATGGAACAATTTCACACACAGATACTGTATAGGGATGCTAGAGCTATGCAATTGATTTATTTTGGTTTATAAATTAATGTCAAGACATTTACGTTATTGATTTCTGAAGCACTTGCTTATGTGATTAATTAAAAAACAATGATTTCTTTGAAGATTTTCAGTCTGGCTTTAGAACACATCATAGCACAGAGACAGCTCTGGTTAAAGTCACAAATGACCTTCTAATAGCCTCAGACAAGGGACTTGTCTCTATTCTTGTTTTGCTCAATCTCAGTGCTGCATTTGATACTATCGACCATGATATCCTATTGCAAAGACTAGAGCACTTATTTGGCATACAGGGAACTGCTTTAGGCTGGTTTAGGTCCCATCTATCTGAACGCTCTCAGTTTGTACGTGTTAACGATGAATCTTCCACGCAAACCAAAGTTAGCCATGGAGTGCCACAGGGTTCAGTGCTCGGACCTATTTTGTTCACATTATATATGCTTCCGTTAGGCAATATTATAAGGAATCATTCTGTACATTTTCATTGTTATGCGGATGATACTCAACTATATTTATCAATCAAGCCTGATGAAATTAATCATCTAAATAAAATTCAAGACTGACTTAAGGACTTAAAAACGTGGATGACCTTAAACTTTTTGATGTTAAACACGACCAAAACTGAAGTTATTGTACTTGGCCCGAAGAATCTACGAAACAAATTATCTAAAGATATACTAACTATGGATGGCATTAATTTGGCCTCCAGTGAGACTGTAAGGAATCTTGGTGTTATATTTGATCAGGATTTATCCTTTAACGACCACATAAAATCAATTTCAAGGACCGCCTACTTCCATCTACGTAACATTGCAAAAATCAGGCATATCTTGCCTCAAAACGATGCAGAGAAACTAGTCCATGCATTTGTTACTTCAAGGCTGGATTATTGTAACTCTTTATTATCAGGGTGTACCAAGAAGTCAGTCAAGTCGCTTCAGCTGATTCAAAATGCTGCGGCTCGTGTACTAACCAGAGTTAGGAAAAGGGACCACATTACTCCTGTTCTGGCTGCCTTACACTGGCTCCCTATAGAACACAGGATAGAATTTAAAATTCTTCTTCTCGCCTACAAAACCCTTAATGGGCAGGCGCCATCTTACCTTAAATAATTCATTATACCCTACTGTCCTACTAGGGCATTGCGTTCCAAGAATGCAGGGTTGTTGGTTGTTCCTAGAGTCTCTAAAAGTACAATGGGAGCCAGAGCCTTTTCTTATCAAGCTCCACATTTGTGGAATCAGCTTCCAGTTTGTGTTCGGGCGGCAGACACCCTATCCATTTTTAAGAGTGCGCTTAAGACCTTCCTTTTTGATAAAGCTTATAGTTAGGGCTGATTAGATTCAGCCCCTAGTTTTGCTGATATAGGCTTAGTTTGTCGGGGGACATCTTACTTCTTCCTTCTCTCTGTCTATACCTGTGTACTCTCATGTTCCGATTAACCCAGCTTCCCCAAATGTATTTCTTTTTGGTGTCTATATATGCTGGGATCCGGAGTCATGGATGACCCTGCGGTCCTGTGTCCTGGATTGCGAGCCCTGGATCTTGAGTCGTGGCTGTGGTCCTGGATCATAGGTCCTGGATGGATATCCTTGTGGATTCATCTTCCTATTATATACACATGCATTTCCAAACATTTGGACTACCTATGTTGCAAATGTATTATCTTTTCAATTTACACACGGCATCTATTGCACGTCTGTCCGTCCTGGGAGAGGGATCCCTCCTCTGTTGCTCTCCCTGAGGTTTCTCCCATTTTTCCCTTTAAACTGTGGGTTTTCTCCGGAAGTTTTTTCTTGTACGATGTGAGGGTCTAAGGACAGAGGGTGTCATATTGTCATACTGATATTCTGTACACACTGTGAAGACCACTGAGACAAATGTAACATTTGTGATATTGGGCTATATAAATAAACATTGATTGATTGCTAAATAATAAAAAGGGAGTTCAAATGTATTTACTGCATGTATTCATTGATGAAAAAGAATGTGCAGTAATATAGAAAATTGAGGATGCAACGCATTGGTATGAATCGTGATGCATCGTGATATCGAATCGAATCGTGAGACCAGTGAAGATGCACAGCACTACTAGATTGTGCTGCTTTAATGGATGCAAGGAGAATAAAAACATACCATGTGGTCCAGCTGGAGTCTCATCTGCCTCCTGATCACTGCCTCTGTCCCTCTTTCTGACTGACACTTCTTCTTCTTCTTCTTCTTTTCTTCTTCTTCTTCACTAATGTCTTCATCTCCTCCTGGCTTTCTCCTGCTCTGACCCTCCAGGTGTCTTCAGTGTACTCTCTTTTCCTTTTTCTGTTCGTCCTGACCACTTATTTTTGTTGTTGTTGAATCACTCCAGCTACTCTGGCCTGCAAGAGTACTTGTGAAAAGCACTGGTACAAATGCTTGTATAACTTTACACGTTAGGGCCATGTAGCTAATAAGTAGCCTATAATAAATATAAAATCAGAAGGTATTTATCAAACGCACACAGGCAGCTGTGTTTAGATCCAGTTTGACGGTAAAGAATGTATCCTGGTTTCATTTATCTGGCCTCATTGCTGTGATGTGTAATTTACGTGGATTTAATAGTACCGCATAGTTTAGCAAATAAAGGGATCGATCTCCCAGCTAGCGCTGTCTGCTAGTGTTGTCACGATGCCAACATTTTGGTTTCGATACCGATACCAAGTCAAGAATTGCGATTCCAATTCTTTTTCGATACTATTCTTAAAAAAAGGGGTAGAATTTGTATTAAATACAATTAAGCATCATATATAAACAACTTTTTGTTTTTCCGCTTCTGGCGTCTTTTTTGTCAACAAGCCGAGGCGCAGCGGCAGTTGCACTCCCACTTGCAGACATGCTTCTCGCTTTCTCACATGCTCTGGCAGCTAGCGCGTGCACGAGAGAGGGGAGGGACTTAGAGCGTGCTTGAGAGGGGCGGGACTGCAGGCACGGAGTGGAAGCAGAGCGCTGAATACACACGGCTCTTATTAAAACGGCGCTTTCTCTCCGGAGTACCTTTCCCCGTCATTCTTAATGTACCGATACTAATGAAACGGAGGAATCGTAACGTTTTTAACGGCAGGGTATCGTGGTACCTTTCAAGTATCGGTACACCGTGCAACACTACTGTCTGCGCAGTATTTTGTAACGTAACGTCCCACACAGCGACCGTCTGTTAAACGCTATCGATTGAAACGGCAGCGTTTTATTAATATTTTAGTTTCAAGCTCTCGTCTTTAGTAAAAACAAAACTAGTGGAAGGGGAAATGCTCCCAGGGGAAGCTGATCCACCTCTCTGCAGCTGTGAGAGCCGCTGTCTGTGTGAACGCCGCTCCGCAGTTTAATGCAGGGCCGTAGCTAAGTTTTTAACAGGCCTAAGATGATAAATAATTCACTTTTAATTAATGAACTGCTTATTTCGTTGCTTGAGAAGCTTGTGGACATAGTGTAGGTTTGTTTCTACAAGTACAGTTTTAGAGACACAAAAGTTAAGGGGGCAGCTGGGGGGAAAGGCTCTACAGTGGGGGGGCAGCTGCCCTTGCCCCCCCGTAGATCCGCCCCTGCCTTCATGACAATGGATTGGGGAGTGAATTGTTTTATAACGCACCCCTTTTAGTTATATTAGGTCTTAAAGTTTTTGCATAAATTAGGGCGTGGTCACTTTGATGGACAGGTCTCTGCGGTGACTGCTGCTTCTAGCTTTCTGTCCCTCTGTTAGCTCCGTTAGCTCTGTTAGCTGCAGGATGCTACAGGGGCTCAGCTGTGAGGCTGATCCGGGGAACACAACTTGAACTTGGACGTGTTTGTTGTGTTGGAGCCTGGTGGCGTATTCTTCATTTAAATAACGGACTTATCGTATGCCGCCTCGGCTCCGCCTCTTTGCCCTTATTTGGATCAGGCTGGAGTTATACTCTGACGTCACTGTCGAGACGGCAGCGGCCGACTCCGCCTACTAAGGGCTTCTCAGCAACTCTGCAGAAACCTATGGGTGACTTCACGGACACTATGTCCAGTCTATGGTTTAAGCAGGCGACATAAAGGCATAAAGGTTCAAGAGATTGTCCCTAAACCGGAGCTCACCCCAGCAACCCAGCAGGCATCAACACTACATAAGTGTCCCTGAACTTCTACACCCAGACTACACCCTGCCAGCTGCAGTGCTGCTGCTCCCAGGCTGACCCCGACCTCCGACCTCCCAGTGGAGGTGCCAAGAGAAAGGACAATTCCCCCACTGGGATCAATAAAGTGACGCCATTGTCTGAAAGAGGACCCTCTTTGTTTGAATTGCCATCTGCTTACAGGGAAGAAGTTGACTTTTTTCATCTACACAGACTATGGGAATACTGCCAAGATGGATGTATAGCTGCTTAGTCCGGCAAGAAAACGAAGGCCAAGCATATATAAACTTCTGTCGCAAATGCATGGCTGCAGAACGAATCAGATCCTATTAATAGATGGACCACAGTCAGACCTGCAGAGAAGCAACATGTTGATGAATAAGATAAGTCTACTTTTCTCACTTTAGCAGGAATTGAAACTAATCCGACTCCTTTCTTCTTATTTTTGTTCAACAACACTTCACTTCTCCTGCATTACTTGCACATTAGTCTTGCAACATTCTCTTTTACTATTTTATTTTTGTCTGATATTTCTTGTACTATTTATTATCGTTTTATGTCTTGTATATGTATATACATATATATGTATTGTATATATATATATATATATATGTTGCATCGTTGGAGGAGAATGAGACTCATAGCTCCTTTGCATATGACAATAAAGCCTTTGAATCGATTGTACCCATCTGTTTAAAATGAAGATGTTTCGATTTAGACAAGCATCCTCTTCTTCTCTGCTCCCTCAGGTGGGCTTCACTTCCTAAGAATGTCAGGCCGAGTAACATTCTCAACAAAGAGTCATGATACCCTCACTCCCTCTCCTTCCACATAGTTTCCCTTCAAAGCCCAGCAGTAACCCAGTACTGTATATGGCTCCATATAGGAGGGTACCATAGGAAATGAAATCTGAGGGGTTCACTCTATAGGCGGCACAACAGGGCGCATGGCCTACTTTTACCACCAGCTGCCTCACAGTGGGCCTCACTAACAGCTAACTGCCATAAAACCCAGTCCAGTACAATACAACAAAGCGGCAGCAGGGCAGAGCTTTGCACGCACACACACACACTAAACAACCATCCGCTGGAAAACTAAACAGCAGCTCCTCATGTTTCCTCACGATGATTTCCTCTCATCTTTGGGGTGTTTACGGATCTTGACAGTGAAATGTGTGAAATTCCGTTAGATCAATTGAAAAATAAAAAGTTGCTCCCAAGGTATTTGATTCTTCTTTGGCTGCATAAATCCTCATCAAAAGGTAAACTAAGAAATCCCAGAGGACGCGCAGCATGTGAACCTCAACAACCAACTTTGGGTTCAACCTCAATGTGGGACAAAAAGATCAAAGCTAGGGGTTTTGTTTCTAGTCAACAGTGGGTAATGGAAATTAAAACGGATCCATAGTTATGTTCCAAAGCCATCCATCCATCTTAGGTAGGCTGAACATAATATTATTTTGTGTAACAACTAGGGCTGTCAAGTTAACGCGTTAATAACGCAAACAATTTTATTTTAACGCGATTAACGCATGTGTATTTTTTGTCCTCGGCCGCCCCGTAGTTTCAGAGCGCATCGAGTTTAAAATACCATCTACAAGCTGATGCTGACAGCCCCGCTCCTGCCGCCCGCTTGCGGCAGACCACACTTCCACGCTCACCGGCAGGCCCGGACTGGCCATCGGGAGGACCGGGAGGGTGTGTGAATGTGGCGCGAGCGAGAGAGAGAACGCCTTAAGTGTATTGTTGTTGTTAGCATCTGGTGTTAGCTAGCTGCGCTAACGGATATAAGGAGCTGTTTCAATGAAAACAGAGGAGCGACATTTCGCCGACAACTGCGCCGAACACTTGACTTTATGCAGGCAGCCAGACAGTGGGACAGTGGACAGTGGGACAAAAGTCAGCACACTCAGCACAGATAGTGCGCGCAACATGATTGCAGCGTCCAGGCAGCTCCCGTTCGAGCATATGCCTTGAGTTGCACATAGCTCCAACGATCCATCACAGTGTCTCCACACGCACACGCAAACGTATGAGAGAGGTTCCAGGTTGAATTGAGGCAAATCTTTTTAATGTTCAGAGGTTGTTGTGTTTAATATTCATGAGAATATTTGTCATTGTTCAAATGATAATAAACAAACATTTGCATAAAGCATATTTGTCCACTTATATGTTGATAAGAGTATTAAAAACTATCCCTCTAAGGCACATTTAGAACAGATAAAAACATGTGTGATTCATTTGCGAATAACTATGGACAATCATGCGATTAATCGCGATTACCTATTTTTAATCGACTGACAGCCCTAGTAACAACGTGTTTCTATTATTTCGTTCGCCCTATTTACCAATGAAGGAAGGCTAAATGATGGAAACACCTTACTGTATAATGCAGTACAGATGTTCAACATCCTTTATTATCTCCCCAAACCACATCCAACACAGACAGATCATAATAACCTGTATAAACGGGAGAATGTATTGCAGGCCTGTTTCACAGCATTAGTTTGCTAACTGGCATTGAGTATATAACAAGACAAAATTCTCTATCTGGATCTGCGTGACGTAAATGCGACAGGAATTTGAAATTCCTTCACATATAAACAAATATTTAGACAATTTTTATGGATCTGTGGCAAACAAAGTTATAAAGTAATAAAGTTTGGAAGGGCATAAAAGAAAGTGCATTTGAATATATAATATACACAGTAGGACGTACAAATTAATCCATTCGAGCAGCAATTATAGCACCATATAAAAACAACAAACGAGCCTTCAGGCCATTAAAAGAAGGCGGAGTGTGTGTGTGTCTGTGTGTGTGTGTGTGTGTGTGTGTGTGTGTGTGTGTGTGTGTGTGTGTGTGTGTGTGTGTGTGTGTGTGTGTGTGTGTGTGTGTGTGGTCTGTTTGAAAGATTCTAATGGAGAGTCCCTATTGGCTGCAAATGAACCCTACACAGAGGGACTGATGTGATTGGCTGTTACATGGCGCGCCCCTGACACAATTAAGTGGCCCTAGCTTCAACCAATATCAGACTCACACAACTATCCACATTGAGAAAGACTTAAGGAAGATTTGTTGTCTGCTAAACCGCACAAACAAATTAAAGAAATATCAAATGTTGTGTTGTACTATACAAATCTTCCTTTAATTCTGTAAAAGTAACATGTAGAAACATGCTTTGAGATTCAGTCCATGCTCTATAGAATCTTCAGATCGCTTTAAACATTATAAAATGTGCTAAATAACCAGCCACGTTTAAGATAATACTACTACTATATTTACCTTTAGATTGTAATCAAAATAATTGTTATTCCAACAAATAAATGTCATGCACTTGATGCTCTATTTTTTATTGTTTTAAAGTGCATCCATCATGTTGTAAAAGCCCCAACTTTTAAAACGGTGACCAATAAGTGTTGTGCAGTAACAGTCACATATTTTAACTGATCCAGCTGCCCTTACACTGATGCAGTGCAATTGCAAATATATTTACTTATCTTATCTATTAAATGCTCCAGTAATAAAGGATCATTCGATTAACATCCCTATCATGCTCAAATGCACATTAGCTGAAATGAAATACAGCCTCCTTCATTTACATACAACCACACTTATTTATCACACGTACCAAAATATGTTTGTATCTCCTTCCCACACGCCTACTCCCCAGCAGAAGTGCTGAAGATGCTGCTAATTGTCTGCATGGTGTGTTAGTGTGTATACATAAGTAGAGGGGTTACTTAAGGCACTATAATAACAGGGAAAGGAAAGCTGAGCTGGGATAGAAGAGGGGTGGCATCCTCTTTCACTCTCTTCTTCTTTATTTTTCTTAATGGTGCAGGTGGCGGCAGACTAACCCACACACACATCTCCGTCTCAAACACAAACAGATTTAAACATGGGAGCAGCCCGGAAAAACACGAAAACTAGAAATGAAATTAAACACACGAGTGGGTGTACAGCAAGCAGTGGCATATGTGAGAATATGAATATGACAAGCCAATCAGAATATATAGGTCCCACACTAATTAAGAGTAAAAGCATAAAAGCAAAAGAAGTGTCCTCTTCCAAGGCAAAATAACATATCAAAACGTGTTTGAAACATCACTTCACTAACTCCTCTCCTAGATTATTTCCCCTAAATCTACTCCATGTTGCATTTCAAATACTTCTGAATGCATTAAAGATTGTAGGACAATGTGTTTGACATAAACAAAATCCAAGAAGACAAAAGTTTGGACAAATACAACATTGAAATGTGGTGTCTGATTAGATTAAAATTCCATCGATTTAAGATTTAAATCAGTTTTGACCCGGGCCAGTCTTCCCTGTGTTTCCCCCCCCTTACTGCTGCTAATCCACTACAGCAAGCTTTGAACTTTAGACCTTGTTTTCTAGGCAGAGGATGAAAACGAGCAGACGGTCGGGCTGCTAGAGAGGGCGGAGCCAGAGGAAGAGAGGGCGAGACAGAGGGCGAGACAGAGGGCAGCTTGTAAAGAAAGGAATCAAGCATTGACAAGGAAAAATAAATAAGGCGGGAACTGAGGAATGAAAGGAGAAAGTGAAAGAGAGATGGGTTGAAGGGGTTAAGGAGGAAAGAAAATAATGAGAAATGGAAAAAAACATGTTGGTAAAGGAAGATTAAGAACGATGGCAAGGACACATGGTTGAGGAAATGCAGGTATATTGAAAAGAGACAAGCAAGTGGGAATAAGAGGGAAGAAAATTATAAAGATAAACCGATTTCATGTGATCTAAGACAATCCTTTTTCCAGTGCTTTTTCTTTTTGTTTGTTGGTGATTAGAAGCAAAGTGATCTTGGCAGAAGTTCAACCGCAGAAGGGTTTAATGCCGTACAGTCAGATAGAAATCTACCTGCACATTATGCTATTTGTTTGTAGTTTATGTTCACACACATTTCCAAACCAAATTCAATAACTTGACAAGACTGACGGAAAAATCCCTCTCTGTGTATGCATGCACAGATGAGTGGAGGCTCACTCATGGAGAATCAATAGATCCTTGTCAATTGCTGACCTAGAAAATGTGAATAAGGGCAAAAGGACACCAGCTGATTGACTGGGCATCGTGTCATGTGGAGTCAAAATGTGTAAATCAAGTCACAGCATGTGTAACTGAACCACAAAGATGATTGGGATTATTGAAATCTATTACAAATATTGGCCACAAATTGCAATTTTTCTAATAGCAGTAAAGTGTTTTTTACTTTCTTGTGTTCACTGGCCAACCTTCATTCTCATCTGACTCTATAAGGCACTAGGCTGGTATAGAGTGGTGCAGGAATGAGACCTAAAACCAGGCCCGGACCAGCCATCGGGAGGACCGGGAGGTTTCCCGATGGCCTGGCCTGTTAAGTGGCCTGCTGGCCTGAGGATTTTTTTTTATGTATGTATTGTGAACGCAACGCTGCGCAAATGTGGGTGGGTCTGACTCTGCCTCACAGAGGGTGACTGGCTGTCTACATGATATGGCCTGCCGACATGGCCACTTTCAAACAGATCATACACTAAAGCCCTCTATTGGTCTCTGTGTGTCATTCAAGCTCGGGAGGGTGTGTATGTGTGGCGCGAGCGAGAGAGAAAGCGCGCGCACCGGTTACGTGTATTGTTGTTGTTAGCATCCGGTGCTAGCTAGCGGCGCTAACGGATATAATGAGCTGTCAACAAGGTGGGGGGAGAGTCCTCTCCAGTCAGACTGAGAGACTGATAACTACAGCTCAGGGGCCTCATTTATAAAGGGATATACGCTCAAAAAATGGCGTACGCCAGTTTCTACACAAAGTTTGCGATTTATAAAATACTAACTTGACGGGAAAACGTGCGGTCCTCCACGCAAACTCTGACCCATGCGTACGCACTAAGCACAACAACGGGTGAGACGAGAAACTGCGACACCGTTGGCAGAAGGAAGAATGGAGAGAAATATGTGGAAATAATACCATAAATAAAATGTTACCTCATTTATCAGATATGAAGAATTCATTTTCAAACATTGATTAAAGCCAATCTTAAAATGATTAAACAAACGCCTGTTTGAGACTCCTCAGTGCACACAAAAACATAACTTGGAGAAATAAATAAATACGGATATGTTATTTAAAACCACCTCGAATATGTTGTGTTAATGTTATGAAATGTTTTCTCATAAATGATGCGGTTTTGCATTTCTATAGGTTGTACGAGCATGGTTTTATATACTACCATGTTTAATCATGTTTTATGCCGTTTGCTAAGACTTAATAAATCGCTCATAAAACACAGGAGGTATGGAAACTAAGAACACCATATGTGGTAAATTGTACAGCTAATATAACACAACACATTGGTTGTATTTCCTTTAACTGGTGGATATAGAGTTGCTGCAGTGGAGACGCTGCACACAGCTGATCGACAGCTGGGACACAAACCACCAAATACGAAAACATAATTCAGATCCAGTCGTCATGACTCCACTCCGGAGGGATTCCCCGATCATTTCTTACAGTCTCTCATCAAGGGGGGGTCTCCTGTCCCCGGTACAAACACACTGCCTGAGGAAGGCTATGTGTGTTTTTTTTGTCATGAACCTTTTTCGGACCACTTATTTATTTATTTTGGTGACAATCCGACCTCCATGCTGCTACTCTGGTTCAAACTGCATCCACCAAACAATATGATTTATCTCGACCTCCCCAAAATAACCAAAATCTGACACGGCGTGAGATGTCTTTTTTAGCTGTTCTGTCGTCATTTCCTGCTATCTTCTTCATAAAGTCAGTCAGAATGAATGAATGAATGGGCATTTCTTTGACTATTTATAGGCTAATATGGGCGTTACGTGAAGCCCGCAAAAGCTGCACCGCATTTCGAGTCGATTGTGATTTATAAAGGGAAACCGGCGTAGGAAGTGCTGCACGCACTTTCCTCGCCGGTGCGCAATGTTTGGTGAATCGGAAAATGTCGGAACATTTCTGTACCTATTTTTTGGATTTCTACTACGTAAGCAACCTTCCCACGTTAATCCTACGCACGGCGTTATAAATGAGGCCCCAGGTGAGGTAAAGGACTTTAGAGTGTTTAGATAGTTACTGTAATAATATTACTTTGTCGATAACGGAGTAGTGTAACGCGTTACTTTACTAATACAGTAATCACACTACAGTTACTAACATTGCCCCGACACGCGTTACTTCGTTACTTTTATAAAAATAATCACACTCACTGACAGACAAGAGGGGTTTCCGCCGCAGGTTTATATACATGTAGGCCTATGTAATCTGCGCGATTTGCGAGACCACATCTCCACGTGCAGTGCTGCATAAACATGGCTGAGTCTTCTCATCTGTAAACTCCCTCAACGGGGCCGCTCGCTCTCTTTTGTTGATCGCCCTCTCACGGGTGAACAGTTCAATGTCCCGCTTCATTGTAGGAATTCTGCCTTGTCTCTACCACTTTAGTTTGACCATCTATGTTACTAAGTTATGGAATACTAAATAAATAAGTAATTATACAGTATATACTGTATACCGTACCGTTACTGCGTTCATAAAGAATGATAATAGAATAATGCGTCTTGAACTGGTTTCATTCATTAGTGTCTTGACGTTTCACAGACTGTTAGCTTGTTGTGTGGCTGGTAGCCTATTTTAGAGCATATAAAAAGAAAGACTTGTGTTATGTCTTCCTTAATGCAATAGTAATTGGGGGTGCAAGTGGAGTCTCGCAGAGGCAAAACTGTGGCGCGCTTACACTGTAGGTGCGCCGCAGTCTGCGTGATCTGCCTGTAGGGAGGGGCGGGCCGGCCCTGCGAGTAAAGTAACGAGTAAAGTAACGAGTAAAGTAACGAGTTACGTTATGTAGGCTAGATAGTAACGAAGTAGTGTAATATATAATATGTAATATATTACTTTTTTTTAGTAACGACCCCATCTCTGGTTATTGGTTATGGCCATGTTCTTATGATTTTATTTAAATGGATACAGTTCTGTTTCATATGGGTGTAGTCTCTTTTTTTCCCCCTCAAAATGCACCAGATTGATGCATTTAAGTCCAACATTTAAACAAAATATATATTCCCGGGGGAGCATGCCCCCGGGCCCCCCTAGAGGATTTGATGTCCACCTCCACTTAAAATATGTTCACATGGATAGGTTCCTAAATAGATTTGCACTTTTTTTTTTTAAATAGTAACCCATGTCCATATGTTTATTCTGGGGTAGTTTTAAGTGTATGACTATCACTATGGGCAGCAACGCTGTAAATATTGACAAATAAATCCAGGAAAATTATGCAAAAGAAACTGGTAGTGGCCTGGTTGGGTGTATAATTCCCGGCCTGACTTATTGTCCCAGTCCGGCCCTGCCTAAAACCCAAAAAATCAGTTTAATACAGATGTAGCACTCTAGAACAGACTCCAGCCAACAGCTTCCTGCCAAAGACCCAACGGATCCCAGCGGCTGGGAATGTTAAGCCCTCCCACTATTTTCCAAGAGGGCGTTGCCAGATTTTCAATTTCAGGATTTAACCATTAGATGGCGCTTCATTCACAAATACAGAAAGACAAGTTTCATAGACTTTCAGTACTTCAATTGTGTTTTGGTGAAGAGCATTTGCACACATATTTGTTATGGTTTTACTACAGTATAACGAAAAAACATCAATATTTTAGATCAAATAAAGTATATCTAATCTTGTAATTCAATAATATATAGTCTTTATATATTAAATAATCATAATTATAATGTAAATGTTTACACTTCTTTATTTGTTATCCTCATACCTTTACAATAGTTTGCTTTAATATGCAGTATATTTTTTGTAATGTTTTTTTGGTGTTTGCTTCCTCCTGCTCCCTTTCGGACACATAGGCCTACTGTATGATTTATTATTAATATGAAGATATTATTAAGATAAGATAAGATGTTACTTTATTGATTGCACGTTTTTGTTTAGAGTTCTCTGGCTCACATTCCGACCATTATTTAAAACAATAGGCGCTTTCACACCGTCTACAGTTTGATTTGCATAGAGGGAGCTGTGGCTGAATGGCCGGCGATTAGGTGTGGCGCATTTATCATTAGGTGATCAGAGCTGCCTGCCTGCCGTCAGATTTCATTTAAAAAACAGGTCTTGACTTTGTTTATAATCCAAGGGTGTAACTTTGGTTTGAGAAGTGGGGGGGGGGAGGGGAGGACACAGAACACAATAAAAAAAATTCCGATTCAATTCAATTTCCTGCCTTTCTGCAAATATATTAGGGACTATGGTGTTAAAAACAGGGTTCTTACACCTTTTCCAAAGTCAAATTCAAGCACTTTTCAAGCATTTTCAAGGTGCATTTTCCAGCATCTTACAGCTGTTGTAAATTACATATTTATCTACACATACTCAAATGATTATTTCCCTACCTCACATTAAATCAGATGTTCTTTATGCTATAAACAACCAAATGTGTGTTTCGTGATAGCATTCTACATGAGGATGAAAAATTCAAGAAAATAAAACAACATTTAATATTTCAAAATGAGTGATCTGTACGTAGACTGGGTATCCCATATAACCTGTCTGAGCCAATATAAAACAATCAGCCAAATAACTTACAACTTACTTTAATACATTATTGATTACTATTTTTGAGGTACTTTTAGGTTGGCAGTAAACATAAGTCAGAGGTAAATGGTGTACTTTTCCTCCACTACATGTATTTAATACCTTTTGGTACTTCACAGATCTGGATGAATGATGTGAAATATAATCAAGTGTTAAATCAGACTTTAGTTCCACCTGGAGTAAATTCACAAGCTACCCTGCAGTATACAAAGTCATTCAAACTAGCTGCACCTTTACCAGCTTTGAGAACACTTTCATGATCAATCATTATAAAACATATCATATATATTATTCTGAAATGGACCAATCTGCACAACGAATACTTTTACTGTCGCTACTTTCACTATATTTCGATGAGAATACTTTTCTACTTTCACTTGAGGAAGATTTTGAATGCAGGACTTTTACTGTGACATAGTATTCCTACACTCTGGTACTTCTACTTTTACTAAGTACAAGATCCGAGTACTTCTATTTTTACTCAAGTACAAGATCTGAGTACTTATAAATTCACTACAAGATCTGAGTACTTGTACTTATTCCACCTCTGGTAGTGTATTAGTCTGAATTGTAGCCACACAATCACGCAGAGCTGCATACAAATAGTCTCACAATGGTAACAAGTGGAAAATAATATTTACAAATGTGTACAATGATTTGTAGGTGATGCTGACTACTCAAGACACCTGACTTATACATCTTCAAAGGAAGACTGTGTTCATTCTACAATTACATGGGATTAAAGCAACATGTAGTTTTACTTGTATAATACTTCAATGTTATATAAAAGACAGTTTGTTTTCATCTGTTTTCAAATAAACAAAGTATTGGCTTTCAGAATATTAAACTTGTTTCGGCAAATTCAGATGATAAATACAACTTTGAAGCTTCGGCATAATTACAAGCGGAGAACGGACTAATGTAACATCACAGCAAGCATAACAACAGCTGGTGTGTCTTGTAAGTGTTTCCCCGGTACACAAACGCAAAAATACACACACACACTCGCGAGCTTCCCCCAGACCAGTAATACAAACGAAAATGTGTCTTCGGGTCAATGTGACTGATTTCGATAGATCAAGTCACATTTGGTTTAGGCACGAAACATACTACCAGTAGAAATACATTGCTTTCAAAATCGCTCTGTGTCGAATCAATAGATTATATTTCGTGACTATAACACGAAATGCCGTGAGTGCTTCATCCTCTGAAGACCACAGGATGGCGACTGTAACGCACATAACATAGGTACGCTCCTCTGAAATGATTGTCCCCTGCAATTATTATTATCCCTCAATCGAGTTCGCTATTCAGCTTGCTAACGTTAGCTTAAACAAACGTAACATGCAATATTAGCCTAATCTAAAATGTTCTACTACGGCGTACCTTTCATGTGGCTCGTCAGCACAGACTCTCGCATCGTTATTTTTGCAAACTTTGCAGGAGGCTACTCGTGGGCTTGACCCTCGTCTTAGCCATGGCTTGTATTTGTCTTCTGCTAGCCAACGTTCGTTGAAACTGCAACCTCCTGGCACACAGTCATCTATCACTCTCATCAGAATGCCCAGGTCACACGTAACACAAACACTTGCAGGTCGCGCGCATAGCGCGGGAAGGTGCAGCGGAGCTGTTTTATGTAGAAGCGAAGCAATTATTTTCTTTTAATCTAAAAAGCGAACTATTCAGTCAGACAGCAATTTATTGTAAAAGTAAAGCATTTACATTTTCAAGCACTTTATCTCAATTTCAAGCACCATTCCCAAAATTCAAGAACTTTCCCAACCTTGAAAACACCACGTCAAATATCAAGTATTTTCAAGGATTTCAAGCACCCGTACGAACCCTGTAAAAAATCCAAGAAAAATGTGTAGTGTAGGGTTGGGAGGGTTACTTTGTAAATGTAATCAGTTACTGATTACTGAATACAGTAAAACTCCTGTCTGATGGGTACGTTTTGGTGTACAGGAGACACAAAAAGCAAAAGGAAACTGAACGTGTTTTTACTGTTTTAATGGCTTATCAAGAGCACAACTGAAACATAACATAAATCAGATTTTAATATCTTACAGGACTGGCTATCACACAATAAACTACTGCTTAACAAATCAAAATCTTATACCATGGTCTTTGGTACCAGGCAGAAGCTCAAATCCAAACCTAATGCAGTAATAACATGTAAGGATGGCACTTCTCTGCATAAAGTTGATAGCTTTAAATATCTTGGTGTATGGCTAGACTCAGAACTTTCATTTAAACTACATATAAAGCATGTAATACAAAAAGTCAATTACGGAATCGGTGTTTTAAACCGCTCTCGCAATTGTTTTACGCTCAGTGTCCGAAAGAGAATTGCTTCTCAACTTATTCTTCCGATTATGGACTATTGTGATGTTGTCTACCAAAATGCACATAAATCAGATCTTGCTCCACTCAACATAGCCTACAACAGACTATGCAGATTTGTTCTTGGTTGTCCTTTTCGTACACATCACTGCACAATGTATAACCAACTTAAATGGCCTTCTTTAAATGTAAGAAGACACACGCATTGGCTTCAGCTGATATTTAAATGCATTTATCTTAACTATCCCCCTTATTTAAAGCAGTATTTTGTACCTTACTCACCAAATCATCAAGTTAGACATTCTGTTCAGATTTATTTCTCTGTCCCCTCTGCAAAAAAATTGATTGGCAGAAGAGCGTTCATGTTTAAAGCCCCAACTGACTGGAATACTTTACCTGCTGCCATTAGATCTCTTGCATCATTGGGTATATTTAAACATGCATTATCATCTCACTTTCAACTGGTCTGTACTTGTTATTAATTAAACTGATATTGATGAAACTGATTTGCTTGACCGTCTCAAATTGTAATGATTGTGTGCATTGCTTGAATTTTACTGAACAGACTGTATGTGGTTTGTCTTGTGTGTCATGTTTTGCATTTTGTCTTTTTGTTTATGTATGTCTGTAAGTTGTTGCTATTGTCCGGACCCCCTTGAAAACGAGATGGTGCATCTCAAGGGGTTTATCCCAATCAATAAACATTTCTATATATAACATCTGAAACGATGTAACAACATAATACACTTTTTGGAGATGCAGCTTGGGATGTGAGAAGTGAGGGACACGGCTTAGAACGGGCGTGTCGCCTTCTGTCCTGCCAGTGTTGGCAGGACATGAATCATTTTAAGGACATTTCGGCCAGGGGTGTAGAGCTATATTTGTTTAAGCCTATTGTATGATAACTGTGTGATTACTATTTATTTTCAAATGCATATCTGCCACCCATTACACCGCTCTTCCCGTCAAGAATTGGAATTTGAAAATAATTTAGTTTTAGTTTCTGGATCTCACGGAGAACACTGTCCCGCTTCATTGTAGGATTTCTGCCTTGTCTCCACTTTAAAAATAAGTAATTAGGCTAGATAGACTACCTTACCATTAGGCTACTGCGCTCATAAAGAATGATAAGAATAATGCCGGCGTGATCAGATCACATGACCTGTTCAAGCCGGTGCCGCATAAAAACAACAGTCCGGACAAGTACTGGCTTGAAACTATATGCCAGTCTTTGTTTCATGCAAAAAGACCCAGTAAACACGGAGATACGATGATATAAAGTTAATACAAATATATTTCAAAAGTATGAAAAATGGAAGCACATATATTTTAATAACTTTCGCCGTATTTTATAATTTTACGTGATTAATGAGTTTATTTAAGGTAATTAGGTAGAAGACCTTTTTGATCAGTAACGAATTTAGCAGTTGAACATAAAAGTCAACTGAGTGTGACTTGCAATGACAGTGTTGTGTTTTTATTTTATTAACCTTTTACATTAAAAATTGTTGTTGAATATATAAATATTATTATGAATATGGATAAATGCTAGGCTATTTATTATAAACGTTAGTCCTAACATCTATCACTGTGTATATCACCATTCTTTAATTAGCCTACATGTTTGATACGTTTCTATGAAATAAGAAATGAATAAAACTGAAATGTAATTATCATATCATATATTATAATGTATTGTATTATTAAGTAATATCATACATTAACCCAATTATAGCAGATGCCACATTGAAGGGATGAACACATTTATGCATCAATAATTACAACGGAGTATTTCTAAATACAAGTTGTAAAAATACTTATATGTATTTAATACTAATAACATAAAAATCGTACATCCAAACTGAATAAATATGACTGGATGACTGAGCTCACGTTGAGGACGTAATGCATGTGTGCAGGTTACGTGCCAGTTGAATAAAGATGGACACTCGGAATGAGAGAAGTAGTCCATGTCGTCTGTTAATGTAGACAATTATATGTCCATAGAACAGAACATTACAGATAGATCGATAGATAGTTATAAATAGATAGAGAGAGAGATTTGTACCTAAACAAAATACAAGTCTAACACCAAGCGTTTAAATCAGCACTCTTAGCGATATTTTATACTTCATGCTATCTGCACAAACTATATCATATGAAGAGCTGAGAGTCCACAGATTCTATTGGTATAAGTTTCATCCCTGTGCGATCAAAACTCACTGTTCTGTATGATAAATAAAAGAACACTGTACCTTGAAAATCAATAGCGGGTACATTTTACCCGTTGGCGGTTTTAGGTATACAGCGACCTCTGGCGGTTCTAGTGTTAAATCAATACAACTATTTTTTAAATCAATAAAAACATTTTCTAAATCCATAAAAGCATTTCAATTAATATTGGGAGTCATGTCGTTACTTTGTTGAGAATGTGGCCATGTAATAAGCGGGATAATGTGCAGCGACTTGGTCATTATGGGGAAAATAACACCCATCATCCAGATCAAGATCCCTCCGCTACGCGTCGGGACCCTGATCTGCCTGACGAGGCTCCATTAAAATATAAATATTTTTAGTGAATTACTGAGTTTAGGCACGTTAATAAAGTTGTAATTAAGTTGACTACAGTATATTCATATTTGTCAGTGCTTTCATGTAAATTCGGCGAACATAAATGATCGTGGTGAAGATGATGATTCAATTAGAATGAAAAATTGAGAGCATTTCCTCCTGTTCGTTTTTGGAGCCGGCGGGCTTCCTGATGTTTTTTGTACAGTAGACTAACCAACATTATTTCGTTAAATAAAAACATGGTGATGTTTTGTAGCCTACTCTTATTTAGCACAGAGTATGATCCTATCCATGACATATGGATCTTAACAAAGATCCGCTATACAGTAGTAGCCGACCAGACATAAATCTGCCGTACTGTATCAGAGTTTATTTCACATGAGCTCCAGTGTGGAACCCCACTGCACCCCCTGGTGGATCAATTATCCATTGCAGCTGGCTTCATTATAATTACATTTATTTATCAAGGGGGCGGTCTCAAGTCACGCTGGAGGTTTTCCCTTGAGCGAGGTCAGACCCTGTGCCGGCCACGGCCCTCGCGTTTCAAACTGTCTGAAATGAGGTGCTACATTTGTAAGTCAATTGTTATTTGAATGGGTTTTTGGTCTAATGCCTAAAATAAATGACTAAAATAATAAGACTTTTTTACGCCATCACGTCGAACATTAGCCGCCTTTAGCGTGGCGGTGGTGTTGTGAAGTCATACTATCGTGATGTAGTTTGTTTATAGCCCAACGTTTGCTTTTTACTTCTGGTGATTGCATTTACGCTTCAACAAGTATCAACGCTTTTTTTTCCCATGAAGCTTAATTTAATATTCTGCACATTTCAAAATTCAATGGGCAAAATCCCATCTTCTGGATCAGCTAACAGAAAGCTGTCATCACTGCACTACTAACGATTACTAAAGGGCATCCATTTTACATGTTAAAACCGTCAAAGACATCTTCCAGAATGCCACCCATTACCTCCACAGACAAACTACCTATCACATAGAAATATGACCTCCAAGCTAAATATGTTTGGACAACATTAAGATACATTATAAGTTGTGTTCTTGTGAGATGCTGCTCCGACTGTTAACAACCCAAAAAAAAGCGACAGCCTCTTTTAGGCCTGAACATTCATCTAGTGAAGCTGTTGGACAAGTTTCTGTGTGGTCTGTGCATGTGTATGTGTATATTAGGGCTGTCCCGAATACCATTTTTTGGGCTCCGGATATTCGGTAGTAATCAGCAGCGAATATTCGGATATTCGGCCCGCACGGGGGGAGGGGGGTGCATAGTAATCAGCAGCGAACCGCTTCAACACGTGTATTTCGGTTTATTCACGGCATTCATTTTGTTATTCTACAGTATTGTTGTTTTATAGTTATTTGTTAATGTAAATAACTCAATTTGTGTTCTTTGAAATTGAAAAGGATATTGCATTGTGTTTGTTACTTTCGTTGCAGTTGTGTATGTCTTAAGTGTAATTTGTAATTTTGCTTTTAATTTGAAGGAGATTTAGCGCTGTTGGCAGGAAGTTGTTGTTGCTATGGAAACAACGTGAGGCAGATTAACGGAGAAAATAAATATCTACATATAAAGACGGAGAAAGTAAACGATAAAGTTGATGGTTAAGTGTTACAACCCCCCCGAAGAGGCACAAGCTCTTAAATTGATATTGGAGATTTCAATCAATTCAAAAAAGAATATCCGAATAACTAAATTGAAACCCGAATAGTACTCGAACGAACGAATATTCGGATATTCGGGTACAGCCCTAGTGTATATATATGTAACCCTATATCAGTGGTTCTCAAACTTTTTCTGTCAGGCCCCCCCTTTGGAGAAAAAAAAAGTCGGGCCCCCCCAACACAAATAGTCAGGCTCAGTGGCGGCGCCAGAGATTTATTTGGGGGTGATGTGGGGTAGCTTGACGTTTCATAGAGGGTGCTCAAACATTTAGGGTTTCCCATTAATGTACCGGTCGCTACAGTGGAATGTTCCACTGCAACAATCCCCACACATATACACAGTGCACCCGCGACTGTTACAATGAAGGCTCGATAATCAGCTCACGGCATATAGGTGTAAACAGGGGTAAAGTGCTATTTGTATAGGTGGTGTGTGGACCTCACATAGGGGAGTCCGGGGGCATGCTCCCCCGGGAAGACTTTTAAATATTGAAGTTAAAAGCATCAATCTGGTGCACTTTGAGAGCAAAATGAAGAGATCTATGGATACATCTCTTAACACCCATTTGAAACAGAACTGTAAACAGATTTACTATTTCTTTATGGATATTTTACAAATCACTCCCTTTTAAACTTTATTCTTTTTTCAATGTCATATTATTTCATACCTGTTTTTTATTTATTCTCTTAATTTTTTATATCTATAATGATCATATAAACGTGTGCCTCGGAAATAATTGTTTACATTAATCGTGACCAAAACGTTTGAGACCCACTGAGATAACACTGAGAGTCCTTTAGTTCACTGAGTCTCTCAGTCTGACAGGAGAGGACTCTCCTCCACCTTGTTGTTGAAAAAACTCCTT
Source organism: Gymnodraco acuticeps (assembly GCF_902827175.1). Taxonomy (NCBI): domain Eukaryota; kingdom Metazoa; phylum Chordata; class Actinopteri; order Perciformes; family Bathydraconidae; genus Gymnodraco; species Gymnodraco acuticeps. Next base: position 2,554,713 of record NW_022991443.1, on the reverse strand, counting down.
ATATCCGTTAGCATAGCTTGCTAGCACCAGAAGCTAATAACAACAATCTCCGGTACTGGTGCTCTCTCGGCTCTGCGCTAGTAGCACGTCAAAATTGGCTCGTCACACACAACACCACACACCACACATCACCACACACACACACACCAACCACACAACACACACACACACAGACACACACACACACACACAGCCGACACACACACACACACACACACACGAGCACGACACACCACACAGCACACACACTATCACACACACACACAACACACACACCACACGACGACCACACACACACAACACCACACAGGCACACACACGAACACACACACACATCACACACACCACACACACACACACACACCACATCAGCACACACACACACACACACACACCTACAACTATGCCACACACACACAATCAGCGACACACACACACAACACACACACACAGCACAGCACATCACAACACACACACACACACACACACACTACACACACACACTACACACACACACACACACACACACACACACACACACACACACACACACACACACACACACACACACACCACACACACACACACACACACACACACACCACGCTTTAATGAAACAAAGAGACCCAGACATAATAGTACTGTATCATATTATTTTCGAATCAATAATTTTTCAAAATATTTTTGATAACCATTTTTCCTCCTGGTCTCCCTGTCATGCCTCTGCGCCCCCCTTGGGTGGCACGCCCCCCACTTTGAGAACCACTGCCCTATATCAATGTATTATTATTTGACCCTATAAAAACCCTCAAAAGTGAAAAGTGCCAAATATTGTACCAATAAACTGACAAGCGAAGGAAAATCCCAATAAATTAGCAGAAAAGTGTCAAAACTGCTAACTTAGAATGACAAAAAATAGATTATTGTTCAAAAAATATTCACGTTTAAAAGGCTGATATCATATGTGTCTTTCAAAAATAAATGTTATCAATAAAGCAGTATCCATTATAACATTTAAAATAATCTAAAAAGATCGAGAAAGAATAAACTTGCACCATTACCAGTTTCAAGTCCAAAACAATTTAAATGAAGAGTTTTCTGGGGGATTTTCGTTTCCACCCACTGCTATTTTTGTCTTTGTTTTAATCGTATGGTTACTCATCTGGTTTGGTTTAAGTGAATTTCGTTATTTTGTACAGAATGCATGCTGGTTCAAACAAAAATAGAAGACACCATAACAGAGCATAACATGTCCATTAGTACACGTAATTAATATGCTGGCATATCCTGTCATGAATCATACATGACCCCTGTGAGAAAACTATGAGCTACAGAATCTCCAAGGAATAAAAAGACTTGCAGATAGAATTACAAAAGATGAATAAAATCTTATATAAAGGAAATACTATGTACTTTACTTGAGTGTTTTCATTTGTTGCTTCATTGTACTTCTACTCCACTACAAATCAGAGGTATATTGTGTATTTTCACTCCACTACATTTGTTTAATACCTAAGTTATTTTGCAGATTTGGATTACTTATGTGAAATATCAGTAATCAACCCTTAAATAAGACTTGTTACACCTGGAGTAACATTCAAAAGCTACCCTGCAGTATACAAAGGCTGCGTCTCACTTCGGTTATTTCTCATTTCCTCGCTCCTCGGTCTCGGTATCACCGGAAGTTGATTTGTCTGCGCCATCTTGAGTAGCGTCCCAGTGGCCTTAGTTGTGCCGGAGGATCGAGGAGCGATAATCGAGGAACTGCCAGACCATCCTCCGGTGAAATCCTCAGACACTCGCCCCGCCCCATTACTGTGTATCGCTCACTGATTGGACGATGCAGCGCATGCACTGATCTGTTGCTTCTTGACATGAGAGCAGTTTCTCAGCGGAGTGAAGAAAACATGAAACTCACGGGACTCACTCCTCAGTTTATACTGTGTTTTGTTTCAATTAATGTTTCATTTAGTTACAAATATGTGATATATCTGAACAACAATTTATTGGAAACATTTTCATGATCGCTTTTTTGGTTTTACAGTCAGTCATTAAGTACTATTTAAAATGTTAATGTGCTACATATCCACACAAACAAACAAAGTGTGCAATCCAATGAATGTTAATCTAACTGGAAAAAGAGATATGTTATCCGATAGATAACATATCTCTTTTTCTTCTCTCAATTATTTTATATTGTGCACTCTAATCAATATTAATCAAACTATTGTACGTTTATACATTTTAAGAATGGCGTTTATCTTTTTTGAGAATTAGTTCTTATTTTATTATATTTATTTGGGTCTACAACAGATGATACAAATGTTTATGTCAGTAAATGTGTGGCGGGGGTGTTTGTGAAAATAACGGGGACAGAGCTGGCTGCTGTCAAACGATCAGCTGTGCGGAGTCATCACAAACGGACGTCGCTTCACGTAACGCTCCGGAGGAAAGGACGTCCCATTGCTCTTAAAACATTTCCCTGCTTCTCGTGGAAACAACGCAAGTGAGGGACGCAAGGATTTCATTTAACCGAAGTGAGATGCAGCCAAAGTCATTCAAACTAGCTGCACCTTTACCAGCTTTGATAAACACTGTAATGTATCAATAATTATAATCAAAACATATCATATTTTTCTGAAATGGGCCACACTTCCTATTGAGTACTTTTACTTTGATGCAAATTCTTTGTACTTTTACTTGATTGCACAAATTGTACTTGTTACAGAGTATTCGTAAACTCTGGTGCTTCTTCTTTTACCCAACAACAAGATCGGACTACTTCTTCTACCTCTGCCACTGACCTTTAACTACTATGGGAGAGCTTCCTCCATTTTCTTCCCAGCAGCCAAACACGGTAGCTTAAAGTCGACACTCCTCCAGAAAAAAATCCCCAGGGTCGCGAGCTATAACTCGCACTGCCACCCTTCCTCTGGATTAACACTCTAGCTGCTCCAATAATTTGGACACTCATTGATAGTCCCTATGCTCCTTTTTCTTTACACCTCAAATCCTATCCTCCCACTACACCACCACGCATTTCTCTGTCTTTCTTTTCTGCCAGCGGCTTGTATGTTTTGACGCGGCCAAAAAGCACTGTTGGTGTAGACGAGAATGGGGGCAAAGGGCTTACAAGGTGAAACCTGAAAGTTAATGGTTGACCTGATAATTGCGGTCAGCAGGGTAAGGGCAAACTCCACAAATATAGCACACTGACATGAGGAAAGACTTTAGGGAATGGAAGGACAGTATGGGGAGAGATTTAGAGTGGAATGGACACAATGTAGATAGTTTAGACCAAGAAAATGTTAAAGATAAAGATGAAAAAAGGAAGGAAGTAAAGAGAAAGGAAACAAGGAAAGAAGAGTGAAATTAGGATGTAAAAGAAAACAAAAGCAAAAGAAAGAAGGCTTCCCTAACTATGAGTGAAGCTGACATATAGTTACCTCTGTGCAAACACACTTGCACAATATTCTCACCCACTACACTGTGATGCAAATCAAGGGAGCGTGATGAAAGGTTATTAAAGTTCATTAAAAGTGATGCCAGCTTTGTTTTACAACCCATAATTCCATTAATATCTCATGAATGTTAAATTTGAAAAATGAGACAACAACATAATGGTTCAATTCAGACGCTTGGATGCAAATGGAGGGCTTTGATGTTGCAATTATTATAGCCATTTTGACAGAAGCTGTGTCCAGGACCAATTATTGGAGCCAGAAGTAAGTGCCAGTTTATAATAACTGCTAATAAAACTGAAGTCATTCTTAGTTAAATATCAACTTGAAAACAATGTGATGAAAAGCTTGGTTGGAATTTTTTATTGCAATCTCTTAATTATTTTTAGCAGCATTGAGATAATCACTATTTATTACGGTTATTCATTATTTGAAGGGACTACATTGTTTGTGCTTTCACATTTCTATTTAAATAAACAGCACTGCTTTCGCTTTCATATTTTACTAAATTCCTGCTACTTTATAAATCATGCATCAAACAAGATCTTATTCACAGTGCATCTCCGAGATGCAAAATATAAATTAAATTGTTGCAAAACGATGAATAAATAATCTATAATCTAGGGCTGATACCCGAATATCCGAATATTCGTTCGCAGGAAAAGATTGTTCCACTCTTGACCTAACAATCAACATCGGCACCGCTGTTGTTTCCCCGACTCAGACTGCAAGGAATCTGGGTGTGACCCTAGATAACAACCTGTCCTTCACTGCAAACATCGCTGCTACAACCCGTTGCTGCAGATACACGCTTTACAACATCAGGAAGATACGTCCCCAGCTGACCCAGAAAGCCACGCAGGTTCTGGTCCAGGCTCTCGTCATCTCACGCAGGCTGCAACTCCCTCCTGGCTGGTCTACCTGCATGTGCCATCCGACCTCTGCAGCTCATCCAGAATGCAGCGGCTCGTCTGGTCTTCAACCTTCCTAAATTCTCCCACACCACGCCACTCCTCTGCTCCCTCCACTGGCTTCCGGTAACTGCTAGAATCCACTTCAAGACACTGGTACTTGCTTACCATGCTGCGAATGGATCTGGCCCTTCCTACATCCAGGACATGGTTAAACCGTACACCCCAGCACGTGCACTCCGCTCTGCATCAACAAAACGGCTCGCTGCACCCTCGCTGCGAAGGGGACCCAAGTTCCCATCAGCAAAAACACGTGGGTTTGCTATCCTGGCTCCAAAATGGTGGAATGAGCTCCCCATTGACATCAGGACAGCAGATAGCTTACACATCTTCCGGCGCAGACTGAAAACTCATCTCTTTCGACTCCACTTCGAGCGATAGAACTATTAACAAAGCACTTCTATACTAATAAAGGACTGGCTTATCTAAAGCCAGTTGAGTAGCACTTGAAATGTTTTTGCTCTATGAAACCTGATGTTCTTATATGAGTCTGTTTTCTTCAAGGTTGTATTTTGTTGGTCGAACACACTTATTGTAAGTCGCTTTGGATAAAAGCGTCAGCTAAATGCAATGTAATGTAATGTAATGTACTATTCGGGTTTCAATTTCGTTATTCGGATATTCGTTTTTTCTTTTCGTTTTTGATTGAATTTATTGAAATCTCCAATATCAACGTAAGAGCTTGTGCCTCTTCGGGGGGTGCTAACACTTAACCATAAACGTTATCGTTTACTTTCTCCGTCTTTATATGTAGATATGACTTATCTCTGTTAATCTCCGTCACGTTGTTTCCATAGCAACAACAACTTCCTGTCAACAGCGCTAACTCTCCTTCAAAATAAAAGCATGTCCATACAAAATAGGAAGCCAAGCCAAATTACACTTAAGACATATCAGTGTGCGAAAAAGCACACGTCCCACCGTCCGGGACGTGTTACTTACGATATCGGACAAGTAGATCTTTCAATTGACTTGTCCGGTGGACAAGTGACTTTTTTCGCCTTCATTTATTGACAAATTATTGATAAATTCAGTTTACAAAACGCAGAACTCATTCGCAAATTGTCCGTGTCCGCCATTGTTCGTTTAGAAATGTTAGTTTTGGTTCTGCTTGTCGATTCCTAAGGAAATGCATCTCGCCGCTTTCTGTACTGTTAGATGTGGGCGGGGCGGGGCGGGACCATGGATGTATAATAAGAACGACGTGTAGCACAGTGGCAGGGTTGGGAAGCAAAACTCGGTTCCGAGTAAGAACAAATAACAATTGTCCAGTATCGGGATTAATAAGAGTTGTGAGGACAGGAGGCGAGGCCGAGCCCCGCGGACTGCAGCTCTCTCTCTCTATGCTCCGGATCATCTGATCGCTGCAGCTCAGCGTCCCTCTCTCTCTCTCTTTCTACACACAGCGGATCCGCTGCCCGTTTAACAGCCTCATCTTTGTCAAACTTTCTTATGTTCTTTCTCTAACACGTAATGAAGGTTATTAAGCGTTTTAGCTCCTGTGTTGTTAATATTGACCGCCATTTCCTTTATGAAGTGAAGCAGCCTCCCTGTCTGTGTCCTCGCGCTGTCGTCACATCCCTTGACCCCCAGACTCCGAGGAGCACAGGGATGTCAGTATTGTTTATGAAGCAGGGTATAGAAAGTACATTATTGAAATGAAAATACTATTTATTTACTTTTACAAACAGTAAGCAGCTGGGCAGCTGCAGCATGTGTATTGCAGGACATGTGTAAGCGTGCAAGCGTCTTTGAGTTGTAGAAAAGCGCTAGGCCTATAAATCTAATGTATTATTATTATTATTAGGCCTATGTGTTGGACATATGTGGTTGGACTCTGTCTCACAGGCAGGTTGCAGTGTAACATCAGAGGAGACTGGGCCAATTGTACATTCTCAAACTGCACCACTTAGAACTAACTAAACAATGCAGAGATTAATTTGATTCAATAACCGTAACGAAATTCAACAGTGTGAAGTGATTTGTAAATAGGAATACAGATTTGACTTAATGTTTTCATAAATATATTTTTCTCCCAGTTTGTCATGGGACTTATTTTTACCCTCTCAAAGAACCGGAACCGAAAATAACCGGAATCGAAAAGCATAACCGGAATCGTTAAAATCAAAACGACACCCAACCCTATAGGGCTGTGCATCTTCACTGGTCTCACGATTTGATTACGATTATCCTGTCAACGATTCGATTCAATTCGATATCCCGATGCATCACGATTCATACCAATGCGTTGCATCCTCAATTTTCTATATTACTGCACATGGCTTATTTTTCATCAATGCATACATGCAGTAAATACATATGAACTCTCTTTTTATTATTTAGAAAGTGCTTCAGAAATCAATAACATAAATGTCTTGACATTCATTTATAAACCAAAATAAATGAATTGTATAGGTCTAGCCTCCCTATATCTGTGTGTGAAGTTGTTCCATCCTCAAAAACAAAAAAATAATGCTTCTGCAGTCTAGCTGCAGCTTCTAGCAACGGTCTTCTGTTAAAAAAAGGACACTGAATGTCCTGAATGTGGCATCACACACAGGACTTGAGTCTGAACACAGCAGACAACAGGAGTATTTACAACAGCATTATAAAAACAAAAATAGTGCATATGGGTGCACACTTACATTCTCTGTCTTACTGTTACATAAATCCCATGAATGTATGAGACTAAGTTAGCTTCATTATATCTCAGTGATTAAGTGAATAATAAAGTTTCTATCGGGTCACTCTCAGCCTGTCACTCATTATTTTCAGGGAGGGGGCGGGGTTTGGAGGAACGGAGAGGAGACGGTGATCGTGGAAGCTTTTTTCCTCCTGCCTTCACAAACTTTACACAAGTATATATCGTCTGAAAATTGCTAGAGGACATTCATACTTTGCAATCCAAGACTTAATTAAATCCACCAAAAACCTGACATGATTGTAACCCGATTATTTTTGAAAAACATAAATCCCTGAGCCGCAGCGACACGGAGTGATTCAGAGCGGGTCCTTCTGCTGTTGGTTCTGGACTGGTGGTGTGTTGTGTTGGTGGATAAAGCAGACTGCTCCGTGTTTGGTGTTGCTGTGCCGCTGTCACGTCTGTTCCCTGATCTCTGCGTCACCAACCGATTTGATATTAAAGTGACAGAAAATAAAACGCAGCGGCCGGAAAATCAGGAAGCAACGTTACTACGCTATAACCGATTATCTTCCGACACTGCATCGATACCGAATCGTCCACGTCCACATCGCAATGCATCGTTGAAACGTTTATTTTCAACACCCCTACACTGTATGTGTGATGCAGTAAAATCTTACCGCTCACTTACGTTAGCGGTGTCGTAAAAAACGTGGGAAAATGTAAAATACGATGGCGAAGAAGAAGATTCCAGTGGCCCCAATTTTTGTCCATGGACAAGTACTCTCTAAAAACTTTTTCTCACACTGATATCATATACAACTGCAACGAAAGTAACAAACACAATACAATATCCTTTTCAATTTCAAAGAACACAAATTGGGTTGGATACATTAACAAATAACTATAAAACAACAATACTGTAGAATAACAAAATGAATGCCGTGAATAAACCGAAATACACGTGTTGAAGCGGTTTGCTGCTGATTACTTGCTGCATGTTATGGTATCCATAACATGCCAACATGAGACTACTACTGACAAGATGGGGTTTCCCAAGGTCACCATCAAAGCCATATGACCGATGCATGACAGATCTGGTGACTACTACTTTAGGTCGGTGAAACCGGCCTAAGCTAAGGGTGCAGGCCACATGACATTGGAATGCTATAGGGCAATGAACTTAGGGCGAGTATCTTAAGCCTCAAATAGTTTCAGGAAGTCAATCCTAAGTAGGGTTGCAAAATTCCGGGAATTTTCAAAGATGGAATTTATGGGAATAAACTGGGAATTTTCCAAATTAAAGGTTGGCTCTTCATAGGGAACTTAAATATAGTTGGGGAAAGTATATTTTAGCATAATCTTGACTAAAACAAACAGATGCCATTCAAGTACACTTGAATATCCATGCGATAGCACATAGCTATTGAGCCCACACAAAGGTTCGCAACAGGCTCACAAATGTGAGAGTGGAAAAACTGGTTGGCATTCGGGCAAACCTAAGGCTCTTTGAGCCTGACACAGAGCCATCCGCAACAAGGCTGGACAGTGACACTGAAGAGGAAGAGGAAGAGTTGGATGTTGATGAGGCCCAGGAAGAGCCCGTTGACTGAAAGGGTTTAGCAAAAATGCAGAGGATTGCTTGAAGGAAGATGTGCATGTTTAATGGGACTTTTTGGAGGGAGAAGGGCTCTTTTCATTTAACATTTTGAATGGGACTTTGTGGGGATTTTTGGATGGGGGGTGCATTTTTGTTATTTTTTTAATGAGTGGGGTTGGGGGGGGATGAGTAATATTTAACTCAACATTCCTGTTTTCGTTCTTCAATGAAACAAATAATTGTTCAATAAAATAATTAAAACTTGTTCTGTTCTACTTAAAAAAAAAAAAAAAAATCTGTTGAAATGTCAGTTTTTGTGTTTAATTTTGCATCTAATATTTCCAAAATTCCCCAGCTTAACTTCCCATGAATTTTTCGCCCCTTTGCAACCCTAATCTCAAGAAACAAATAGGGAAAGTGGAGAATGAATGATTGTTGATTTTATTTCTGGATATATTATGTGCATTTGTTGGCAATAGATAAAACCCACCAAAACGCTCTGGTGCATCTTTCTCTGCTGAAGAATACATTGAATTTAAATATATATCTCCTTAAATGACTGTGGTCTAAATCAAAACATTCCATCCGATTTTAAAGTGGCCTTTAGCAGATTTTAGGCATTGGTTTCCATATAATTCTGACAGATAATCTAATAAATTAATAGATGAATAAATAAATAAATAAAACAAAACGTTTTGTAAACAAATCAAAACACACATTTTGGTTAAAGTGGACCTATCATGCCATATTTGAATAATATATTCTAGGGCCATACCTATATAAAACATGTCTGTGAAGTTTTTTTTCAAAATACCAAACAGATCATGCATTTTGCAAAGGAGGGGGGCGAGGCACGAGTGTCATGTTACCATGCTGTTACCATGCCACGGCAACCCCCCATTCCCCTGATAGGTGGAGAGTTGCCCATATAGGCGGAGCTCCTCGTCACTGACGTCAGACTATTTTAAAATCTGTATCAGTCTGAATCAGATCCATTGCAGCCCCGTTTTTAGAGATTTGGGTATGGAGGAAAAGAGAGAGGGTTGTGTTTTCTGACACTTGGTGGGTTCCCTGACACACCGGGGACACATATTCATGTATAAAAGACGTACACAAGTGCATTTTGCATGATCGGTCCCCTTTAAAAAAGGTATGTTTTTGCCGGTTAAATTACGGAAATTACGGGCTAACAGAAACACTGCTGTCTACTTTCTATTAAATAAGTACAGAGTTTTTAGAAAGAAAGGGATTCATTCAATGAAAGGGTTAAATATTCAAGAGCTTGATATGATCTGATCTGACCTGACAGGAAAGTCAGTAGAAACGTAAGTGTGTTGCTTTTTTCAGGAAGTTTAATGTACTATACATTATGCATTAAAGTGGCTTTTGATGGGGAGAGTGAAACAGTATGCAAGATTTAAAGTTGTATTAAATGAAACTTAAACTTAAAAATCTATCTACATGGTTATTCATTCATTGTCTTTTTAGCACATTAACCTACATAGGCTGACATTTAAAAGGATTAAGTCTTTATTTTTTAAATGTATGGTTACTTTCCTTCATGGATTTACCATTATGGTGTTGTAAACATTTTCTGAGCGAACATGCAGCAAAGTCCACAGATCAAGAGTCCCAGTGATTTCATCACCTCACAAGAAAGTAAAAGAAAAAAGTGAGGCCTTTTTTGCCCTCTGCCAAAATCCCCATGTCACAGGAAAAAAAAGGCAAGAGGCCAAAGCCAACATATTAGCTCATTGAAATGTAAGGTGCTTAATGTGGCCAGATAGCACTAAGAGGGAACTTAACTGGAATTGGAAACATTATCATCAAGAAATAGTTTCCTTTGACTATTATTAAATGATTATTGCTCCATTAAGCTGAGGTTTTGTGGCAGACCGAAAGTATCTGAAAATGTAGTCTGCTACTCTTCTACGTCAGCCTACAGCGCACAGAAAAGCATCTCTTGCTGTTTACTTATTTGAAGAAACATCATTCAAGGAAATAAAACATTCTGTTCTCTGTAGGCAAAGGTGTGTCAGCAGTGTAGAGCTAGAACCAGTCATCTTGCGGTTGTATTAAATCTTACTGATGTTGAAACAAACAGAAGCTGAACTAAAGTTATTGTCATCTAGGGATGCATATCGTTGACTTTTTTACGATACCAATACCGATACCACTGAACGATACCGATACTCAACCGATACATATCGTGATACTTTGAAAATGTATCATCCCACAATTACTCCTGATGAAGCGCTTTACGATATAGTTAACATGTCAAATGAATATTAAATTCAATTGTGGGACTTCTTGGACCTTTTAGTGAACAAACAATGAAAGATACATAAAATATATGAAGAAAACCGATTCTGGAATATCTTTTATAACACCCGCCATCAGGTGTCCCGCGTGAATAGCACATCTTGTCAATGCAAACAGACCGTTATAGCACCGTTATAATTAATGTTAAACCTGAGATTCGACTAGAGAACAAATACATAATAGAATAATAGTCCGTTTGCAATGGCTCCGTTCCAACTTCCTAATAGCGAAGTCTTGTTCATTTGGAGAATGACTTTATTGTAATTCAGCTATTAAAACCAGGAAAAGGAATCACTTACAATAAAGCCCTCCTTCCTACCCTCTACTTCCTGTTCCCTTGCTCCAATCACACCTGAGCTAGCTTCACAATATATTTTGTATTAGGACTAACTTTGAGCAATCTTTGAATGCCTGTTTTGAGCTTGGACATTTGAGGGAAATCCAATACTGTTCTTTCCTAAGTTGAAAGCTTGTGCTTCGTGTGTATGGGGGGGGGGGGGGGGGGGGGGGGGGGGCATTTTTGTAGGAGCCACTAACTGCGAAAAGACAGGATAAGCCCGTCTGGAATGCAACTGCAAGTTCATAACCGACTTCATCCTCTGCAAAGCCAGAAAGGTTATTCCTTTGTGTTTCATTTGCACACGTTTAATGGGAACAGGCAGGGGGTTGAGTAGAAAAAGACAAATGGTGACAAACTTGGTATTATGTCACAACTCAATTTTTGTCTAATGTGTTTTTTATGTAGCTGTCTGAAATTAAAGACTGCAGTTAATTCACGCAAAAGTCTCACGTGTTGTTCAACGACATGAAATACGTCAGTAAATACCCCACTGAAGCTTGTCGGAAGCTTTTACGTGTCTTAAAAAAAGGGAGTTTCTAACATGTGACTTAATGACACTACTCAATGTCATCAGGCCAACACAAGTCCGACTTTAGCTTAGTACGGTTTACGTGAAGTCATGTATTTGTTTTGAAGCATTACGTTAGCTACGTTTATACATTAAGTTTATGTTTATTTTTTAAGCATCTATTTATTAACACCCGCTCATTTTGTAGTTTGTAAAATGTGTAAGTAGAACTACATTTGATTTACCCAGTGCCTTCTCTTTGCTGCTACTCTTTGCTGCTACTACTGCTTTTATCACTGCTTTTATTTATATGTTCCTGTTTCTATTACTGCACCGAGAGGGGCCTACGAAGTGTTGTTGTACCAAAGTGTAGTGACAATAAAGACATTCTGATTCTTATTCTGATTTAAATGTGTTGGTAGAATTTACACTTCAACTATTTTAAAAGTTGCAAAACGTGTCATCAGGCATCATACAAAGGTGGCACAGAAGGAAACACAGAAACCCATTTTGGCTTGTTTGTTGAGGTAGCGCTTGTGATGCTAATTTCCGAGTCAACATCACTGCACCACTCTATAGCAACATTAAGCCTAGTATCAGTTTATCTTGTACCTCAGTTTTGTGCTGGTGGACTCCTCCCTGTTTGTCTAGACTGCCAAGTATGCAGGTGTAAACTATAGACTGTATATATAAATGGACGTAGTGTCCGTGACGTCACTCATAGGATTCTGCAGAGTTGCCGAGAAGCCCTTAGTAGGCGGAGTCGGCCACTAACGGCTCGACTGTGACGTCAGAGTCTAATCCCACCTGCTCCAAATAAGGGCAAAGAGGCGGAGCCGAGGCGGGACCTGCTGCCTCTGAACTGGAAGTAAACAGAGCTAGCTCAGGCTAAGAAGCTAAGCTAATATGAAATACATGCATACCAAGTTACTGCTAACGGTGTAGTTCCCCTATATAAACGTTACATTCATAATCAAATGAGACAATCTGCAAGAGAATTAGCTATATTTTGTTATTCTTAATGCTTGTCATTCACACGTTGGAGAAAAGACGGACTCCACCGCCCGGACCTAACGGAGCCACTGTGGGCTAGCTCCGGGACGCCGGCTGGAGCTAGCCCCCCTGCGGCTCCGTTAGCTCCGGCGGCCACCACTGGGATAATTGGGTCCCCTATTAACATTTGCTCCCGTTTAGCATTATGGCGTCATATCCATAGACTATAAAAGTCTTACCCAAGGCTGAATCATAAACTAAAATGTATATTCTTTCACACACAGTGACGTCACGAGCTACCCACAATGCAACGCGCACCATATATATATAAATATATAAATACGCCATTTTCCTGGAGGTGCTAATATCCTGGAGGCGCTAATATAAACAGCTAGCTAACGCAGAGCGCACTAGGTTTTTTTTCTGAATTAACGACCGAAGAAATCGCTGCATGTCTTCGGATTACATCTCTGGACTTGAGGGGTGTGCTCTAGGTCGTTACCAGCGTAAACTAGAGCTGTGTGGGGTTGTCCGATTGCCCTTTCAGACTGCCTGCAGATATATGGAAAAACGACTCTCGAAAGTGGCCTTCGGTCGATTTTGGCAGCATCTACGTCTATCTTCTGGAAACACCAGGTGAATACCCCACTTGTCACAATAATATTATCATGCCAATGCATATATGTGGTATTTTAGAGTTGACTATATTGATTAAGGCAATAGACTGATATTCTGGTTGCACCTCGTGTGAAATGGCGAATACCGGAAGTACGGTGTCGCCGCCGGCCCAAAACCTGTATGTGTGTGTGAAAGAATGTATGTATAAAGGGTTACGTCCTTAGCTGGCTAATAAGTAACAAGCTAAGCTACCAAGCACACAAACACCTGCGAACGGGGTTAACATGTATAATATTATCATTTTAGACTTCTTGGAAGTTCTGTTAGTACATTCAAGCGCACAGCACAACATTTGAATTGTCTGGTATTTGTAACAATATTCCCAAAAAGGCACAATCACCACGAACACGGCTAAAGGGTCAAGTACAGTAACTACAACTAACTAACGTTGTAGCCTCTATGGTTGTAGCCTAGCAGAGTGGACAAGTTGCTGTTAGCTGACAGTGAGGCATGTACGTGTCCATCAAAGTGACCACGCCCTAATTTATGCAAAAGCTTTAAGGCTTGATATTAATGAAACAGATGAGTTGAGAAAAAATTCACCCCCCACACAGTAGTCATGAAGGGGGAATCTAACTATACAGAGAATATGGTTTTTTGAACCACAATGTAAACATGTTTATTTCTGCTGTAAAGTTGGGCATTTTAACATGGGGGTCTATGGAAATTGCTCCCTTCTGCAGCCTGCTCCTACTGGCCACTAGATGAACTGCAGTGTGTGGCACTTCCGTATTGGCGTCCCGGCTCTTCCCCAGAGTTGCCGCTTGGTGTAAACCGATACAGCCCCCACGCCCCCCTCCACCAACATACACACACACACAGTTGACATTTAAACTTCCCTGGAATTTGAAGTGCAACGGCATGCTTTAAGCAAGATTTACATAAGTTAAACCAATATTCAGTTCAACAAGAAAACAAACAAATAGGTTACCCAGTGTTATCGCTTAGATCAGGGGTGGGGAACCTTTTTCTTCTCAAGGGCCATTTCAATTTGTTCAACATCCTCCGAGGGCCGTACAAATTATTGACCTCTGCTTAAAAATCACAGCACATTCATTTGGCCTTTCTTTCATGCTGTGCAAAGAAAAAGCAACCTCTTAATCCAGATATCTTGCCATGACTCGCGCATGCATTCACGTGCACGGTTGTGGCGTGACCACCAAACAGAAAGATATGGACACAAGATGTGTGCAAATGTATTTAGTTTCCTATCCATGGACATGATTTAAGTGGGGGGGACCTAACCTCCTCTAGGGGGGTCCGGGGGCATGCTCCTTATGTTGTCTTATATATTTGTTTAAATATTGAAGTTGAAAGCATCAATCTGGTGCACTTTGAGAGCAAAATTAAGAGATCTATGGAAACATCTCTCAACACCCATATGAAACAGAACTGTAAGCAGATTTACTTTTTCTTTATGGATATTTTACAAATCACTCTCTTTTCAAACTGTATTCTTGTTTATTAATAATAACTTTTTTTATTGTCATAGTATTTTATACCTGTTTACTTTATTCTCTTGTTTTTTTATAACTATAATGATCATATAAAGATGTGCCTTTACCTCACTGGTTGGAGAAAAAGCTTCTTATATTCGTTAGCATAGCTAGCTAACCAGATGCTAATAACAACAAAGTTATTGACTGTATGATCAGTATGACAGATGAACAGATCGCCACTGGGCTTTCAACTAAAGACACAGCCACGCAGAAACTGCAGCATGTGTAGCCTACGGACTTATGGGTACTGCAATTTTTTGAAGTCCCGGAGTGGCGTTCTGGTGCTCTCCGTCAGTACTGCACCCCTGTCAGATGAGACATATACCACGTGATGACACGTTAGGCTCGTGTTGTGTTCAAGGACCATGACCGTTGCCAGAAAAAAAAGGCACTCGCTTGTTTAATTATTTTGCGGTCTAGATTTCTTTAATTTTTTTCTTTTTTGCGTGTGTTTATAAATTACCTCGAGGGCCATACCAAATGGTTTCGCGGGCCGTATACGGCCCGGGGGCCGGAGGTTCCCCACCCCTGGCTTAGATGTTAGCGTACAACCTCATAAAAACCAGGTGATTATGATAACGGCCATAATTCAGGGCCAGGGCGGGGGTTAGAATATAATAAAGTGAAGTGATGGACCTTGAGTCTGTGATTGAAAACTCTTGACTCGTTCTCAGTCGTTGACGTGGCTTTGCAGGCTCTTTAAAAGCAGAGGAGCTGTTAAGCAGAAGGGCTTGGCACTCAAGCAAAAGGGCCTCTTACTAGAGGAGAAGAGCCCTTTCAAGATAATAGAGTGTTATTTATAAGATAGTAGGGAGCTGCTGTAAATCATAATTTCAGCTGATAGCAGAACCAGACAGTCCAGAAACTGCAACAATGTGTGGTTGTTTAAGTTCGGGCTTTTTTTAACAGGCACCAGATACTCTAAATGTAGTGTTTAATATGTAACAGAGTTATCCCTAAAAATGTAGGCTCAACATTTGTTGAAGTTAAACCATCATAGGAGTTGTGATTAAAACATTGAAAATCAAACAAAACAATGCTGGTCTGTGGTTACAAATGTAAAATTGATGCGTAAAAAGTGTACTACTGCAGTTTATTTTATAATAATAAATATATTATTATAATAATTATATTTTGATCATTTAACATAAAGCCTCCAGCTAAGGTCACATTTTCACTTCTGTTTCTTTGATTGTTTCTCTGACCATTTGTCGGCAGGATACGGAAAAAAAACACACTGCCCAGATCTTCATGAAACTTGGTTCAAGTATGTAGAACCAATTACATTTTGGATTGCTAGATATACACATTTGTTTTAGCTTTCAATAGCAATGGAATATAGAGGGTTGGCCTTGGTGGAATTCTATGTGTTCAAGGTGCCCTTTTTTGTCTATTTATGTATTAAACTGTAATTGTCTGGTGAGTCAGACAGGCGAGGACACAGAAAATGAGTCATGTTAAAATGCCACGGAAATTAATAGCTGCAGTACATAGTCTTCTTGAAAGGAAAAATTGGAGAAAAAAAACCATAAAAATAAGTCATTTGAGGTAACCACATCCCAATCCAAACACTATAAGCTGATCAAGAAAAACAAAGATGTTTTGCTAAAGAACTATGTGATGCTAAGAATGAGAAAAAACTGTCCGAAAAAGAAAATAAGGCGAGGTTACGACTTTAAAGTCGCCGAATGAGGTGTCCACTTGTTTACATCTCTCAAAAAAAATATTCAACCTCTGTATCCTTACCTAACAGGTAAGAACAGAAGCTTTAAACCGAGCTATAAGCTATTTGGCATAAGTGTGTTTATATTTCTCCGTGTAGAGGTCCTGCCAAATGAAGGAGTGTATGGTGTGTCAGGTGATGGATGAGCATTAAAGAACACCAACCGGTGGCTATAATTTAGATGAGGATAGGCTGTGGGCAAATGTAAGATGTATAGTGTGTGTACAAAAGTGTAGCTACATACATATTTATATATAAACACACATTAGTGAAAATGATTCGTTATGACTATGAGCCTGAACATGGTCTGATGTTGAAATGTGTGTGTTCTCTTGAGAAATCCAGAATAATTGATAGTAGTAGCGCCAACGGAAACATAGTACTACAGATACGGGATGAATGCCGCTCTCTACAATGGCTTCCACTGTGAGTGGCTGGCACACAATCTTATACGAGTCATGGCGGGAGAGAAGTGGTTACAGTGCAGCGGCCAGGGCCGAGATTAGCCGCCGTGATAAAAAGCAGAAACTCTCACAGGCAGATTAGCAGAGTGAAAATGGCTTCTTGAAGGAGATCCTTCAGACCCAAACAGAGACATGAGCTCTCACTCAAACGCTGATTATCCAATTCAATGTCATGCCACAAATCTATTGCTTCTCTAATATGTCAATCAACACAGTTAAGCACAGCTATTACACATGTAATATTCCCTTCCCTTTCAAATGAGACATTACAATATTTATGTTCACAAGAAACCACTAGTTATTAGGCCTGGGGAAATATATGGATATAATATGGATATTGTGTCGTCTTTTCCTGTTTTTCTAAGGCTGCAAGACAGTACAAATTATGTACATTTCTGAATGTACCACACTGTTCTGGCAGTTATATTCTGTCATTACCCTCTTAGTCTATAAATCCACATTTCTATTGATCAACATTTTCATTAATGGACAACCCTATAATAGAGTTATTTGGTTAAAACAAATGGTGATACATTATTTTCTTAAGCTATAGAACATTTATTTAGCTAAAATCTAGCACCTGCCTACACAAGAGTTTGTTGTACTTTTCCCGATGCCAGCTCTGCCCTAGACTGTTAGGTTGTATACAGACTATGTTTCATTGATGCCTTCCTCACTCAGCTGTTGTGTAGCACCTGTTGGGGCAGGGCAGCTTGCATCTTATCAGTACATGGATGTTGATGACCTTCATGGGTGAGCTCGGAAACCTGAGCAGCACAGTGCAGCTTGGAACAGACATGGTGTCCACTTCAATTTGGCACACAAAAAAAGCACATGTTGCTTCTGCCAACTCATATCCATAGCTCTATGTAGCAACACCACGTGACGGCTTGTCAACATTATTGTAAACGATACACACCAACTCACGCATCTTTCACATGGCTTTGGCAAGAATGAATCTAAATGAAACACTATGAAGTTTACCATAGCATCTCAACTTCCTGCATAATTTCTAGGGCCTTGACAAAATAAATCTACTTTTACTACCTTTGCATAACATCCACTAAAGAATGAGCGGTATTGATGTAAACAGTTATGTTAGTTGTTAACCGGCAAAAAAGTTATAATCAAATAGAGTAACGGTTAAACTAAATGGACTTTCCCAGTAAGTAGTGGAGACTTAATGGGAAAGTGCCCTCATGTGTCTCCAGGAGAGATGAACAGGGAAATCATTTTCCTGATTAGCACAAACACTACTGCTGGCGAAACATGACAGATTTACGCTACCTGTGCTTGGTTATTGTGCTGAGCAACTTGTCAGCCACTTCTAGCAGTACCCCATCATGTCGCCAATGGTTTATGAACATTTAACAAGCAATCAGTCAAACTGAAAAAATTGCTTCTTCGTGTAGTATTGTACACACAACATAAAGTATGATGTACGATTGATTTTTAAAAACCTTATTCATCACATTTTATATTGTTCATAACTGACTAAAATATTATCTAACAAAATGTAATATTTGGTTCAAGGGCAGTCCCCTCTGCTCAATTGACCATTGTAGCTTCTTTCAGCTCATTGTTTTTGTTTTAGGATCCGCAAGTTTACTGTTTTGGGATACTCCAGCGCTCTCACAGTGTCTTTCTATATGTAGCACACAGCTGTTGAAATACAGTCTGTCTGTACCTGTGTACTCATGTTCCAAATAACCCAGCTTCCCCCAAATTTCTTTTTGGTGTCTATCTACGCCGGAATCCTGAGTCGTGGCTGATCCTGAGTCCTGAGTCCTGATCTGAGTCCTGGACTTCGGGTCGTGGCTGGGCCTGTCTCTGCGGTCCTGTCTGACTTTCATCATACTACTTCCCTGATGGCTCCCACAGGATTGTTGACATCCTCGTGGATTCATCTTCTTATTATAGACACATGCATTTCCTAACATTCGGTCTATATGTTGTAAATGTATTATCTCTTCGATTTACACACGGCATCTATTGCACGTCTGTCCGTCCTGGGAGAGGGATCCCTCCTCTGTTGCTCTCCCTGAGGTTTCTCCCATTTTTCCCTTTAAACTGTGGGTTTTCTCCGGAAGTTTTTCCTTGTACGATGTGAGGGTCTAAGGACAGAGGGTGTCTTATTGTCATACTGATATTCTGTACAAACTGTGAAGCCCACTGAGACAAATGTAAAATGTGTGATATTGGGCTATATAAATAAACATTGATTGATTGACTGTCTACATGTCCAGCAGACAGACAACTAGCTTTGGGCAAAGATAAAGTTTTCATATATTTCCCTTATGACATTGGGACCAACACAGCGCTATAGGAGAGTAACTTACATTTAGGCGGCCAGGCAAATTACTAATATCACTATAATATCTTCAGTTTTTTGTTGCCAAAAAATCTGTTATTGCACAACTTTGTATTGTAACTTGACACGTTATTCACAACATACTAAAGCTATGAATATTTCATGTAATAAATCATTTTTAAAAAGACATGTTTTACTCTATATAGAAGAAAGGGAGAAGTTAAATGGGGACAAATCCATGCACATTTTTCAAGTTCAACCACAGCCCGCCCCCCGTTGAAAATTACACCAAAAGAAAAAGAAATTACTCTTTCCACCCACTACCTGGCATCCATTTATGAGCAAAAATAACAGGACTTAGTGGAAAACAACAGCGTCTGACAGAGAAAATGACTCATCACTCGCTCTATCCCTCCATCTCTCGCTCTCTCCCTTCCTCTTTTGTAGTTACCCGCACATCCTGTACATAAAAACATAGCTGAACTTGAATGAGAAAATAGACACGAGTACTGTGAACAACACGTTTACCAGGCTGTTCCAAGAACTGATGGGGCATTCTGACAAGAAATAAACACAGCGTCCAAATGAAAAACAATACACAGGAACAATATGTTCAGTTCATGTCAAATGAGGAAAGGGCCTAAGAATGGTTTTGAACCTTAAAGGAGACATGTCATGCTTTTCCGGTTATTACCTGTCCCCCTTGTGTGTTATGAAGGTTGTTATGCATGTAAACGGTCTGCAGAGTCAAAAACCCTCAAAGTGCACCCTGTAGGGAGTAAAGCTCTAACACAGAAAAGACCTCCCCAAAACGCCTCGTTGGAGATTTCTCATGTTCTTCCTGGGCATTGTGACGTCTGAATACCCAGTAGCCACGCCCAGAGCTATGACCAGGCTGATTGGTCCAAATGAACCAATCCACGGACTTCCTCACACACACACTCAGTGCAGGCAGCTCTGCTGATTTCTCCTCCCTGGCTGCAGGCTGATAACAGACAGTTGGGATTGCGGCAATATTCTCTCTGCAGACCCATTCTCACAGCATTTATCAACCTTTTTCTTACTCAATATCAAGCCACACTTATTGTTTTTTACTTTGGCTGTGACTTTGTGTGTGCTCAGGATGAGTTTGGCTGTGTTTCGCTGTCGCTAAACAAGGAAACAACACCTCCACGGAGCTCAGCGCGATTCACAACGTCCCGACCAATCAGAGCACACTGTGCTCACAGGGAGGGTGGGGGCTGGAGCTATTGGAGCTACAACGAGCCGTTAAAGGCAGAGAGTGAAATTCAGTGAATACACGTAGTTTACAGAGATGCTGTTTGAGAAACCAATGTGAGTTTGGAAAATTGCACAATATAAATCTATTCTAGTAGACCTCAACAATAGAATTATGATCAGTGGAAATGGCCATGACATGTCTCCTTTAATCATTCATTGGATTTCTGTAATGTCCGGGTTACTTGCAAAGAGTGCCTATAGGTGATGCAGCCTGGTCTGCTTCCACTGTCAATGTATTCTGACATCAATGATGAATGCAGGGAGAGTTTGACTTGGACAGCAAAAAGGATATACGCAGAGAAGAGACATAAATATTAGAACATGTTTTTATCGGGGAGGAATTGATACAAAGACGCAGAGACTCTGTCTTACACAGCCAGGCTTATAAAGCTTGAGCTACAAATCACTAGTCCAAAACACTAAGCTACGAGTGGAACGTATCTCAGTGTTTCACAGTGGAGGAGATTTTCTTACATGTCGTTCTCAGCGTTTTCTGAAAGCAAATCCGGATACTTGCAGACAACTATGTAGTAACAGGGCCCTATTATTCAGGTTGATATTAGTATTTTGTTCCTCTACTTTGACATGTCTCCATGCTTTAATGTTCAAAAATCTCTTTATTTTTCTCATACTGCCTGTGCTGCAGCACCTCTTTTCACCCTCTGTCTGAAACCAGAGCCCAGTCTGCTGATTGGTTAGCTGGCCGGCTCCGTTGTGATTGGTCACTTGCTTAGAGATATCCCGTCCCACCCCTTAGCCTATCACGTACAATGTGTTGGAGTGCTTGCCAATAGAATATAGTGTTACATAGTGATTTCACTATGTCATGGCAGTAAACAAAGGAGTCCTATGGAGAAGTTTCAGGCAGGAGGGGAGGAGTGTGTGGGAGAGACAGTATAACCCATTTGGCAAAACAACTACCGTACGAGGAATGCTATTCACATTATATTTATAAATAAGAAAGAATATTGCTTTTCTTTTTCTTACACAAATAGTTAGCCATTGACTCAATACAGACCTTAAAGGTAGCATTGGAGACCACTCCATAATAACTGGTATTTTCCAATCAAGATGTACTATTTTAGAGGAGTGTACTGTATGAAAAATGTAGGTCTGTGGCTGTGCATGCAAGTGTGTGTGTGTGTGTGTGTGTGTGTGTGTGTGTGTGGTGTGTGTGTGTGTGTGTGTGTGTGTGTGTGTGTGTGTGTGTGTGTGTGTGTCACCACTGAAAAAAGACTTTAATCACTGCATGATTTTTTTCTGGCATGCCCAAGTTTCCAGGCACCATAAACGACAGTATCTGATCTAAAAGATTAAGTGATAATGGAATGAAGGTTCTGTACAGTTCACAGCTGTAAAATATTTAGTGATGACTAGGGATGGGAATGGAGTTCCCGTTGACAAACAGTTCCTAGCTTTCCAGTTCCTAGGAATCGCTTGCATCCGTGACTATCAATTTATTAAATGCTTTCCGACTATTGCCCATGCTCAATGGCCGATGGCCATGTGCATGCTAGATCATGTTTTGGTTTGTTTGGGACCAGAGGCATACATAAACCTGCATGTGTAAGAGCAATCGCTACGGTAATACCATTTCTAACTCTATTCCCCAGTCTAGATGCAAGAAGAGTTTCAGGTTTTTTACCAATCTAAAGATGAAAATCCTGTCACATGATTACAACTAGTGACCAGCGTTTCCGCCAGGGGGGCGTAATGCCGTCATTTGACGCCCTTATTCAGCTCAGAACGCTCCGAACCCGAGCCGAGGGAATAATAAATAAATAATTCGAGAGAAGATCGAGAGTTTTTAATCGCTTGAAATGACGAAAAGGAAAAAGGACAAGGACATCCCTCTGTTGGAGGGGCAAAGGAGTCTGGTGGGATTATTTTCGCCGCCGGCAAAGTGTGTTCCTGTGACGGAAAGTGTACTGTCGGCGAGCCTTAACGGTTCATGGCGGTGAAACTTAGGCTCCGTGGTAAACTGTGGTAAAATGAAGAGCCATTTAGGAGTCGAAAGAGCCGGCTCTTCTTATGGCGCGTTTCCACTGCAGCGGGTAGCTCGCTTTAAGCGTGCCGAGCCGTGCGGGGCCCGTTTTTGGTTGCATTTCCACTTGGCCTAGTTTTGGCCCGGGGCTACTTTTTCACCTTTTTTCTGGCCTGACTAAATCGTGGTTCAAGGGCCAGGAACAACCAGGCTGAGTCGGGCTGAGTATGCTAAACTAGAGAGAGAATCGCTGGAAAGGGGGCTACAACTACAACAAGATGAACATATTTGACCGTGATTTAATTGTAATACACGTTTCAAAATGATGCCGAAGTAACAACATACTGATACCGGTTAGTAAAAACCATGAATTAATGCTTTGACAAGTCTGCAGACAGACGGCAGGCGAAAAACCCTTTTAAAATGCGTGCTTTCTAAATGGAGCTTGGCTAAGCTAACGTTATATATGCTCCGACCGTCCACACTCACAACAACGGCCTATACAGACATAAATAAACCAGCGACTGTATTCGCCATGACACAGGCAGTCTGTGGTTTGTACTTGTTTAACTTTTGTCTAGTTTCTGAACAGATATGAGGAGCTGTGAGCTCTGAGTGCTAAGAGCTAACGGCTGTGTTGTTTTTTGGGGCGCTCATTGAAGATGACGTCACGGCTCCGCCTACACTGCGTTACTATAGTAACTACCCCAGTTCCTAAACTGTAATGGAAGCGCAGCATTAAAGTGAGCTGGGCCTAATAAGGCCTAACCAAAAAGAGCGAGGCCGAGCTAGGCCGAGCGAGGCCTGCAGTGGAAACGCGCCATTAGTGAGCCGAGCCAAATGATCCGGCTCACTAAAAAGAGCCGGAATTCCCATCACTAATACGTAAAGAGATAGTATCTATAAGGGACGGCTCAATTAAAAATTCAAGTGACGTCACACGCCCCCACCACCCCCCGCTCTCGGGGTGGACGCCCTCTCAGCCCTGGTCTGGCGGAAACACTGCTAGTGACAGTGTTTAAATAAAACAAATATCAATAACCAGAAATCATAATGTTTTATAGTATATATGGCTAATGACATGTAAAAGTTGCCCTGCAAATTGAAAATGAGGTACAATTGCCTCTATTTTTAAGTTTCAAGTATTTATAATTTCTTTTGAACATCTTGAACAAATCTTTTGTCTTTCAAGTAATGACTTGCATACATACTTGACCTGCATACAGTTTCTCGTGTATTTCTGTTAACTGGAATTTCTTCTGATCTTCAAATGACATTGCTTCGATTAAGAAAGCCATTGAAGTTCTTTCTGCCACTGCTTTTGTGGATTATTTTTCTTCACATGTCTTGCATACATGAAAGAGACTGGAGGAGAGTATACAACTGTGGCAGTATTGACAAGGACAAAATAGTTAAAACATGAGCCTCAACATCCGGAACATTCACTTTTCTACGGAGCCCCCTAGGGGACATGGAGAAGAAAAAAAAATTTATTTGAAAAAAAATAAAATGTCGCAAAACCCCTTTGCGAGATCTCGCAATACTTTTGCGAGATCTCACAAAACCCCGTTGCAGTTTGTAGACGGTCCCTAAGCACTCCTCTCCCTCCTCAAGCTGCAGATTGTGACCAATTTTTGATGTTTAGCTCAGATGACGGCGCGTATCGAACTGTTCGGATAAAAACGACTCTGTAGCTCGTTGTCTACCTTGCTATGATTGTAAAGTCATGTTGTTTGTATTTTTACAACGTTATGTTCATGAGTTATTGATCCGCGAAATTCGAATCTGTCAATAACTCAGCTCAGAGGGACGTGCATGTCCCCTCGCTCTGAGTGTTCTCTTGAGGTGTCTTCACTTATGTGAAACCCTTTATATATACAGTCTATGTGTGAAACCCGTGCCTATTGCCAAGCACTGATGTTATATCTTTATATTTAAGGCCAAGCTCAAAGTAAAATCGATGAACCACTCCATTGTTGTGGTTTCTGTGTTGCCGTAGCAGCCGAACTGACCAGGAAGTACTAAATGAAAAGTATTGCGAGATCTCGCAAAGGGGTTTTGCGAGATCTCGCAAAAGTATTGCGAGATCTCGCAAAAGTATTGCGAGATCTCGCAAAACTTTTTTTTTTTTTTTCTTCTCCATGTCCCCTAGGGGGCTCCGTACTTTTCCCTATAAGAGCGCATGCACAAACTCACAAGTACAAGCAAATGTCAAAATAGGCTTTGTGAATCATGTCTTCAGTGAAGCCATAGAGAACAACACTGTCAAACATGATGGCTGTTTTTTTAAACAGGCGGTCAGAATCACCACATGTGAACAAGAATCAGATGCTGAGTGACAGTTTCAACGCCGCTGTGAGTCGCACAGCTGTAAATAAGTGGGATGAGGAACAGATCGTGCAGATTTTTCCTGTTTTTTTTTACTGCCAAAATTCACAGATGTATGCGTTTAATCTCCTGTGTGTCAACATGCATGCACCAAAGAAGCAGAGCGCTCTGTATTTCTTCACCAAATCACTACATCCACATAGTAACAGTACACACAAAAAACCACAACCAACTGACATCGTATACAGAGCAAAGAGGGAGAGAGTGAGGAGAAAACAGGAAAGGGGGCTGAAGGAATACAAATCATTACCTCTGTTTAGACTTGTTGTGGCTGTTGTTTGCTGCATGGTTTTTCCTCTCAGAGTAAACTAGCATACGTCCTCGGAAAACATAACCACTCTGTTCTGGTTTCTGCGGCTGTGTACACGCATCTACACGAACATGTACACACAGTATTATTTCCAATGGAATAAAACGGCATGTTGTTTTAGGGAGACAAACAAAAAAGGGGCCCCCCGACATCTGCTGCACAGCTAAAGTCAGTCACTGCTCTGTGTTCGGTGTGTCCCTTGATCGCCACTAGCCACAGTTACGGAGGGTCAATGCGCTGAGCTACCAACCAAAGGGTCAGTGCAGTTAACATGTCCTAGTGTCCTTGGTCAAGATACCCAACTCTTAATTAATCATATAGGCATGTTTACAGTATGTTAGTATATGTAAGTCGATTCGAAAAGGAAAAAAAGCATGAGCTAAATAACATGAAATGTAATGTTAACAGCAGGAATCAATTGGGGAAAACAGAGGTAAGTTACTGTTTTTGTTCTGTTTTCTAGTGTAGCAAAAAATGTACTAGGCATAAAATGCATTTTGTTTTGGTGCCATACGTTGCAGAATGACAAACCGAATATCCTTGAATCCCTAAAGTGAAGTAAACAGGTTGACTTGGGAATCCGTCACGTTTCACAATAGCTGGGTATTTTTGGCTCTGTGGGGAAAGATGTGAAGACACTATGCATCAACAGGTGCTAATTGTATTGGACTAGATCCACAAATGTGTATCATGGAGTGTTAATGACCTGCTCCATGGACATTGACAGAGGGCTTTCAGTGGCCAAGAATATTGATAGGCATTTAGTTACTTATCACTAACTTCTAAAAAGAGACTCTTTTGATGTTATATTCGTTCTGTCTGATGGCATATGCAAAGTCGAAACAGTTGTTCCCATTCTTTGCCTCTTGTACTCTGATGTTAACAATGTCCTCTCCTGGCTAAGGTGTATTAAAATACCTGACCTCCCTGCTGCCCGTGGCTCCCAGCCAGCTGAGGGGCCTCTCAGCCTGGATGATGGGGGCTGAAATCCTCCTTCTTACACTCACAGAGTCTCACTACACACTAAACCAATCCTGTAAGTGATTTTGTTGATAAAGAACCATTTTAAATCAGATAATGATCGAAAGTAGTCTGTAAAATAGACTATATCCTCTTTGTTAATCCTTCATAGTGACACCATGCCAGGTATCTTGACTTCCTGTTTGTTTTAGGACATTGACATCAGTCTGTTTTCCAGTGAGTGAGAGGCATCTCCAGTTCGACTGAGGACAGGCCACCTAAGATGACTGGGCAAAATACATTTCCACTGGAAAAGTAGTCATTGGCCGTTTTTGCTGCGTGATAACTATCATTATGATGTAACATTGTCATTACATTTAGAATGTTGCTAATTTAAAAATGGATACAAATCGTAAAGTACCAATATAGATATGCTACCTCAAACACTGTTCAGCCTAAGCTTCATAGTGATTATCAATTCAATACTAAAAAGCTAGATAAACATGGAAAATAAACAATGACAAATGTGCAAATGAAATTGATTAGGAAGCATCTTTAGCCAAATGTCCATCATGCTGTATCACACATTTTAACTGAGTTTTGAGAACATTTGAAAAGGGCAATTAAAATGAATGCTAGATTCAATCCACGGTGTGCAATTATTTTGAGTATTTCATCGAGATAAGCTTTAGGTGGTGCTTGTCAGAAAAGTTGCAGAAGTGGAGGGTGAAACAAGAAGATATAATTAAGAGAGCATCAGTCAGACCTTGAATATGACATGACAGAAATGCAGCTAGTGTACTGCCTGGATGTAATGCTGCTTTGGACTCAACACTATTATTTCTCAAAGTGTTCCACCACTGCCTCCTGGCACACTGCCGCTGATGATAGCCTGAGGCTCTGAAATCTAGATTAATTGGAAATGGAAGGTTTGGCTCAAAATGACTGCAGTCTTGCCGTGTAGTGAAAAAACTGTTAAATACTGGGAACAAGATCGACAGACTTTTTATTTTTCTTCATCATCGCTGTAAACAGCAAACTGTCCATTAAAATGTAATTCTGAAACAGATTGCGTTAGTTTGAAATTATTTTGGGTGAACGTGACTTAGGTCAACTATTTTGGAGTCCGCATGATGATCGCAAAGCGTCGAACTTAATAATATTGATTGATTAGATCGATAGGTAAGAGTTTGACGAGGCTAGGATAGACAGTTTCCAAAAAGCAGTCAAAAACTAAAAGGAAAATCCAGAACTGTAAACACATTACACACAGAACACAAGGACGGTAGTAGTTATACACATACCACTTTCGTCTCATTAGTATGCATAGAAAGTGACAGGTCACACCTCTCCCTACTTATTAAGCCCCGCCCACTTCCGGCTAAACCCCGCCCACTTCCGGCTAAGCCCCGCCCACTTCCACCGGAAGTCCCGCCCACTTCCACCGGAAGTCCCGCCCTCCATAAGCCCCGCCCCTTCCACCGGAAGTCCCGCCCCCACTTCCGGTTTTTCAAAATAAAATTAAAAAATATTTTAAAAATGATAAAAATAAAAATGCTGCCCCTACCGGTCACCCCCACTTCCGGTTTTTCAAAATAAAATTAAAAAATATTTTAAAAATGATAAAAATAAAAATGCTGCCCCTACCGGTCGCCCCCGCTTCCGGTTTTCAAAATAAAATAACATGAAATGTAACAACCATATATTTTAAAAGTAATGTCTCAGCTCTAAAGAGCAAGGTCCCGCCACCTAACCACTTCCTGTGCCCCTGTATACAGCAGTATTGACTGTAACTTACAAATACTTGCAAATAACAAGAAATATACAACCATATATTTTTAAAAGTACTGTCAATCTCACTAACTCTCTCTCGCTCTCTGCTATTCTCTGCCGTGAAAAGTTTGGTGAACAGTCAAGACAGGTGTGGGGACCATAAAACCCCCAGACATCCTCTGCGGGACAAATGGTGGGGCGATGGGGAGGACACACACACACACACACACACACACACCCACACACACACACACACACACACACACTCACCCCCTCTTCCGTTCAGGATGTTTCTTTTCAAGTTTTTTTGTGAAACTGCTAAAGAAGTATTTGTTTTGCAAAAGAGGTTATTTTCAAAAGATCTTATTTAGGTTTTAATAGTGTTACCTAAGGGTATTCTCTTTCAGTATATGGATTTGTGAACTAATGTGTAATTACTTTTATTAACTATAATTGCACAGGATCATTCTAAGAAGAGTGAGAGGGCTAATGAGCCAGCACCATACCTCCTCTATGCATTTTCTTGACCTGTATCTGATCATGAAAAACTTGACTCTTTTTAAAAAAGTTATTTTTCATCTATCATTTTCAACCATGCAACAAGAGATCAAATTTAAGAATAAGTAATAGTTTGTCACGATTTTACGGGAAATAGTCAGTGCGCAATGTCACATCTTAAAGACAGCTTTAACTGGATAAATGGTTAGTCTTTTTTCAAAACATACCGTACGTTCTGCATGTTAGTATATTTGGTCAATCGATTAGACCCTACTGCCCTAGACGCATGCCCTCAATAGGGAAGTCACGCTTTGGGAAGATGTGTTTCATTTCACAGATCCACCTTGATTTGTTGTTGTGAGGGGTGAAGGAAGAGGGACGGGGGAGGAAAATTCAGAGGATGAAAAAGCAGAAAACATAACTTGTTTTTGTAAAACGGTCAGCACGTCAGTTTCAAGAAAGACGTTTGCATACATAAAAAAGTGTATCTTACAGTTCCTTTTGTGAGAGAATTACACACAAATCTGCAGAGTGTCACTAAAAAGTTGTAACACAGGGACTGACATTCTGTATGGGGTTTCACACGGACACAAAGTCTACTTCATTATCTACTTTGTCAGCTTTTATACACAAAAGTGTATCTTTCAGTAACTTTCTCAGAGAATTTAAGCATAAATCTGTCAAAGATTCTTAACGAAATCTACTTCATTATCTACTTTGTCAGCTTTTATACACAAAAGTGTATCTTTCAGTAACTTTCTCAGAGAATTTAAGCATAAATCTGTCAAAGATTCTTAACGAAATCTACTTCATTATCTACTTTTCAGCTTTTATACACAAAAGTGTATCCTTCAGTAACTTTCTCAGAGAATTTAAGCACGTCAGTTTCAAGAAAGACGACAATAATTAGTAGTTAGACATTTTGGAGAAATGTTCTCTGTCGTTCTTAATGCAAAAACAAATCATCTCTACTCCCTTTGGGTGAAGTCCAGGAATGTTCTCGGGGGGAGTGGACACTTGCTGTTACATGGCATAAAGCTTCTGCAGTGTGCCAATAAATGTATAGTTTCCCTAAAGCTCCATACATTTACACATATTGACTAATGACTCAGCACATGAGGGGTAAATACAAAACAAATCTAAATATCACCAATTATTCCAGAATGTGACTAGAATAGAGTCTAGAGAATGGACCCAGGCTTTGTCTTCAGCCATCAACTAAATAGGGGCGTGCTTTTTTTTTTGAATCACCAGTATGTTACTCACCATTGAAGACAGTGTTGAGGGGGCAAGCAAAGTGTACTCAGCGGCAGATTGCATGGAAGCAGAAAGGCCTGGCTCAGACACCATGTCTCCAAAGGTTGACGGGGAACTTCCAACCAGTTCCATCACCTGTTTAGCTTGAGGGAATTTAAACACCATTCAAAATATGGATTACAGAAAAACAATATATGTAGTAAATCGGGTAATCATTAATAAGGGGAAAATGTGCAAGTCTAACCTGAGTCTGGCATGAGCACTTGATCAATAAGGTGGATGACAATGTCCTTCTTGAGCACCATCTTGATGCCATTGACTGTTAAACTCTCGCCATCACAGCCTTGAAATCAAAGTAACGCTTCTAAAAACATATATTTTAGAAAAGTAATGTTAGTCATGTCAAGTTATCAAGACTGCTGTGTTTCATCGAAACAGTGTACAGAGCAGAAAGGGGAACATTTGTCGCCACATTAACATACCGACTCCTCTATCAGTTTTTGCATACATAAAAAGTGTATCTTACAGTTCCTTTTGTGAGAGAATTACACACAAATCTGCAGAGTGTCACTAAAAAGTTGTACACAGGGACTGACATTCTGTATGAGGGTTTCACACCTGAGCTGCTGGGGGGAGGGCGTTGAAAAGGGGGTGAGTATGTTTGGCTCTCTGGTGTGTTAAGAGTCACAGTCTTAAAGAAAAATCTGGTCAGAAAAAGTACTTAACTTTCTACCAGTTGTAAATTGTCTTACATATAAAAAAAGTAAGAGACTTACTGTTTCCTTTGTGAGAGAATTACACATAAATCTGCAGAGTGTCTGTAAAAAGTCTCAAAATCACAAACTGCAGACGCCTCAAGGAGAGACTTGAAAAGATCCATGCCGAGTGGGGGGAGAAGAAGAAGACTAATAACCAGCAGTTGACTGAAGCCAGGGACTTTTTTCTTTAAAGTAAAATAAAAATGGGAAACTACTATGCAAAACGCTCTGTATATATTGATCAGAATGTAGTCAATACCCTTTTAATAAGTGTGGTGATGAGGACGATTGAAAACAGAACGAGTAGTGACCCCTGTGTAAACAGAATGGCTGAAGTTTGTAAACTAGAAGACATTTTGGCTATCGTGCGTTCTGGCAGTACTATCCCCGGTCATTGGGAAACGATTGTAAACGAAACATTTAAAGTGGTCCTGGAATCTTCATTTTCCGAAACATTCTGTAACATTATCTCAGAAATGAAACAAACATCAAAAGTGTATCATGTGCTCTCAGTGTATGCTCTGTTTGTAGATGTAATGCATCTCTGTGCAGAAAGCAGCATACACATGAATATTCTGACTGAAGTGAAAAAACTCCATCACGATATCTCCAGTCATATGGGGAACTCTAAGCTGGAGACGGTCCTGCGGATGTTGCAATCAGTATAACTATTTGATTTTTGGGTGTGAAAAATAAAAAAGTGTTTTTTACATTTAAAAACTGTTGTCTTCATTATAGCCAGGGGGGCGTGTCTGATACATGTGTATTACAGTCCTTCTTTTTGTGTTTTTCAGTGTTTTTCTGTGTGTCTGTGTGACAAAGCACAAATCATTTCAAACAAACCCTGAATCAAATTTAGAGAGGACCATTAAGAGTCAGAATCTTAATGAAATCTACAGACACAAAGTACTTCATTATCTACTTTTCAGCTTTTATACACAAAAGTGTATCTTTCAGTATATTTTTGAGAGAATTTAAGCATAAATCTGCCAAATGTTTCAAAAACAGCCTTGTTTCACTGAAATAGCCTCAAAATCACAAACTGCCATTAAGAGTCAGATGCTTTTACGGAATCTAATAAAACAGAGTATTTTCTACAGATGACTCCTCCCACTCAACGCAATAAGTACCATCCCATTCAGCAAATCATATAAAACTAAGGACCCCCACTAAGACGACCGTTGAAAGTAGCCATGAATCTGAGAAAAACCAAGTCTGATATAGCCTCCCCTTATTATCACCAGGATAACGGATATGGGCTTAATGACTGGATGTTACAAAGTAAGGGGGAGGATGTTCCCGAAGAAGAGCCCTCCTCTATATCATATCCATGTAAGGTCTTTAGGACAAAAGAGGACCACGATAACATGACATATGAAGAATATCTTTCTTTAAAAGAGGGTATTATAGATAACCTTGATAGAAACAGTATATCTCATACCACTCGCCAAGATCGCAAACGACAATTAGCAGAAAAGAAAAGAAAAAGTAAAGAAAAACGAAGAAAAATGAAAAGGAGAAGAAAAATGAAAAGCAAACGCAGAATGCGAATGAAAAGAAAAGGACGGAAAACCAAAAAGACAAAACGAAGGAAGGTGAAAAGAAAAAGGAACAAAGTGAAGAAATGTAATGGTGTTGTTGAGTCATTACCGGATCATAATAATCTTATAGATCATCTACCGCTAACCGACTGCTGCGAATGTGTTGAACAAATACCAAAAGCAATGGCAGAGCTTTGCTTCAATATAATGAGAGAAAAAGCACGATACTGTGGAATTGCCCAAATTGGTGACAGTGCCAGAACATGCATTAAAAGACTGTTGGAGGATTTCTATTCTAGTATCGGTTTTCATTACATCGAAGGATATGCCAAAACGTGTGACGACATAGACAAAGCTTTTGAAGACAATTATATGGTACCTGTCCTTACAGCTAAACAAATCCTACGCCAGGTATTCAACAGACCACAAGAAGCACAAGAAGCCCCAGAAAGGATTACATTCAGAGCTAATAACGGTGAAACCGAAGAAGAAGCAAAGCAGATTATAATCGTTGCGGGTGAAAGGATAGAGAATTTGCATGTGATGTTAATGCATTTATCTGATATAAAAAATGCATTTGTTTACTTCCAAGAGACCCCTAAACATCTACTTTGGCAATGTGAATTGAACGATAAACCGATCACTGTCAATGAAACGCGGAGAGAAGCAGCAGTGCAAATCGTTAAGTCTATTACCTTGTATGCACTACGGCATTAACTTGGTCAAATGTAATGTGTTTTTATGAAAGTGTGTTGAATGTTGTGTTTTCAATTAAACAACCATTACAAAATGAAAATGTGTTTTATTTTTTTTTTGCTCTCATATATAGTAATAGTATTGTAAACGAAACATTTATAATAAATCTTCGACAGGCTGCCACACAGCCTGCAGTCCGTCACCCCGACCCTCAGTATGTGCACTAAAGAATGGGCAAAGATTACGGCTTTTTCGGTTTTCTAACCACCATTAGGCGTCTAAAAAGAGTTGGTTTTACTGAGGCACCATTTTTTGCACGTAATGGATGTCCTGTGGTGCTGGTCAGTCAGAGTTGAATAGACCTGCGTCAGGGGTTCACACCAAAAGCCATAAAGGAGTCTTTTGTCATTGATGAGCGAGGTCATCTCTCTCCTCCACTGGCCAATAAACTTTCACATTCTCCACTTTTTTATGATTTTGTTTAGCTCACGGACCCCAAACAAAAGTGCAAAGAATTGAATTAATCACAGGGAAATGAATAAAGGATTAATTTGCATTGATTTTTGCTCCACCACAAATGGAGTCATTTTCTTGACCATAAGGACCTGAGATGTGCACCAACCTGGTGACCAAATACAAGAAGCATCTGACCTATGTGCTGTCCAACAAGGGTTTCTCCACCAAGTACTAAGACATGTTTTGCAAGGGGATCAAATACTTATTTCCTCCACTATATTTGACTCTTCATTTGCTGTAACAAATATGCATTTCCTCTCTGGGGGACGAATAAGGGTATTCTGATAATTCCTCATACATACTCCTTTAAACCATTTTTTTAAAGTTAAGACATTCAATGGTAACCTTGTTAACAGAAGTGGCAATAACAGAGTGATATTGACTTTTAGTGATTTATTTATTATGCACTTTTTTCCTGCAGGTGTGGCTTGAGGAAGGAACACAGCGGCGGAGGAAAATGCCACAATGTCAATGGGGGTACATGAGCCAACCACCTTAGGTATAAAGGCAGGGTGGGGCTTCAGCAACACTCTCGTTTGCCCCGGGGCAAACTGAGTGCACGAAGGATGTACAGGCAATAAGGCTGTAAAACTCCTGAGCTCTGTGAAGTGTTTTCACTTATCTTTTTTATGTCTTGAGTATATTGTATGTTGCATTATTGGAGAAGCTTAGGACCCAGGGTTAGGTTTAGGATTTTCATTGCCTAAACAACGCTGTTGTGCATACAGTATGTCAATACAACTTGGTATGTTGAATTGAAACTTGTGTCCAACAGTATAATCAACCAGTGCTGCTATAAGCTCCGTGGCAGGGGGAGACGTGATGGCAGCTTATAGCAGCACTGGTTGATTATACTGTTGGACACAAGTTTCAATTCAACATACCAAGTTGTATTGACATACTGTATGCACAACAGCGTTGTTTAGGCAATGAAAATCCTAAACCTAACCCTGGGTCCTAAGCTTCTCCAATAATGCAACATACAATATACTCAAGACATAAAAAAGATAAGTGAAAACACTTCACAGAGCTCAGGAGTTTTACAGCCTTATTGCCTGTACATCCTTCGTGCACTCAGTTTGCCCCGGGGCAAACGAGAGTGTTGCTGAAGCCCCACCCTGCCTTTATACCTAAGGTGGTTGGCTCATGTACCCCCATTGACATTGTGGCATTTTCCTCCGCCGCTGTGTTCCTTCCTCAAGCCACACCTGCAGGAAAAAAGTGCATAATAAATAAATCACTAAAAGTCAATATCACTCTGTTATTGCCACTTCTGTTAACAAGGTTACCATTGAATGTCTTAACTTTAAAAAAATGGTTTAAAGGAGTATGTATGAGGAATTATCAGAATACCCTTATTCGTCCCCCAGAGAGGAAATGCATATTTGTTACAGCAAATGAAGAGTCAAATATAGTGGAGGAAATAAGTATTTGATCCCCTTGCAAAACATGTCTTAGTACTTGGTGGAGAAACCCTTGTTGGACAGCACATAGGTCAGATGCTTCTTGTATTGGTCACCAGGTTGGTGCACATCTCAGGTCCTTATGGTCAAGAAAATGACTCCATTTGTGGTGGAGCAAAAATCAATGCAAATTAATCCTTTATTCATTTCCCTGTGATTAATTCAATTCTTTGCACTTTTGTTTGGGGTCCGTGAGCTAAACAAAATCATAAAAAAGTGGAGAATGTGAAAGTTTATTGGCCAGTGGAGGAGAGAGATGACCTCGCTCATCAATGACAAAAGACTCCTTTATGGCTTTTGGTGTGAACCCCTGACGCAGGTCTATTCAACTCTGACTGACCAGCACCACAGGACATCCATTACGTGCAAAAAATGGTGCCTCAGTAAAACCAACTCTTTTTAGACGCCTAATGGTGGTTAGAAAACCGAAAAAGCCGTAATCTTTGCCCATTCTTTAGTGCACATACTGAGGGTCGGGGGTGACGGACTGCAGGCTGTGTGGCAGCCTGTCGAAGATTTATTATAAATGTTTCGTTTACAATACTATTACTATATATGAGAGCAAAAAAAAATAAAACACATTTTCATTTTGTAATGGTTGTTTAATTGAAAACACAACATTCAACACACTTTCATAAAAACACATTACATTTGACCAAGTTAATGCCGTAGTGCATACAAGGTAATAGACTTAACGATTTGCACTGCTGCTTCTCTCCGCGTTTCATTGACAGTGATCGGTTTATCGTTCAATTCACATTGCCAAAGTAGATGTTTAGGGGTCTCTTGGAAGTAAACAAATGCATTTTTTATATCAGATAAATGCATTAACATCACATGCAAATTCTCTATCCTTTCACCCGCAACGATTATAATCTGCTTTGCTTCTTCTTCGGTTTCACCGTTATTAGCTCTGAATGTAATCCTTTCTGGGGCTTCTTGTGCTTCTTGTGGTCTGTTGAATACCTGGCGTAGGATTTGTTTAGCTGTAAGGACAGGTACCATATAATTGTCTTCAAAAGCTTTGTCTATGTCGTCACACGTTTTGGCATATCCTTCGATGTAATGAAAACCGATACTAGAATAGAAATCCTCCAACAGTCTTTTAATGCATGTTCTGGCACTGTCACCAATTTGGGCAATTCCACAGTATCGTGCTTTTTCTCTCATTATATTGAAGCAAAGCTCTGCCATTGCTTTTGGTATTTGTTCAACACATTCGCAGCAGTCGGTTAGCGGTAGATGATCTATAAGATTATTATGATCCGGTAATGACTCAACAACACCATTACATTTCTTCACTTTGTTCCTTTTTCTTTTCACCTTCCTTCGTTTTGTCTTTTTGGTTTTCCGTCCTTTTCTTTTCATTCGCATTCTGCGTTTGCTTTTCATTTTTCTTCTCCTTTTCATTTTTCTTCGTTTTTCTTTACTTTTTCTTTTCTTTTCTGCTAATTGTCGTTTGCGATCTTGGCGAGTGGTATGAGATATACTGTTTCTATCAAGGTTATCTATAATACCCTCTTTTAAAGAAAGATATTCTTCATATGTCATGTTATCGTGGTCCTCTTTTGTCCTAAAGACCTTACATGGATATGATATAGAGGAGGGCTCTTCTTCGGGAACATCCTCCCCCTTACTTTGTAACATCCAGTCATTAAGCCCATATCCGTTATCCTGGTGATAATAAGGGGAGGCTATATCAGACTTGGTTTTTCTCAGATTCATGGCTACTTTCAACGGTCGTCTTAGTGGGGGTCCTTAGTTTTATATGATTTGCTGAATGGGATGGTACTTATTGCGTTGAGTGGGAGGAGTCATCTGTAGAAAATACTCTGTTTTATTAGATTCCGTAAAAGCATCTGACTCTTAATGGCAGTTTGTGATTTTGAGGCTATTTCAGTGAAACAAGGCTGTTTTTGAAACATTTGGCAGATTTATGCTTAAATTCTCTCAAAAATATACTGAAAGATACACTTTTGTGTATAAAAGCTGAAAAGTAGATAATGAAGTACTTTGTGTCTGTAGATTTCATTAAGATTCTGACTCTTAATGGTCCTCTCTAAATTTGATTCAGGGTTTGTTTGAAATGATTTGTGCTTTGTCACACAGACACACAGAAAAACACTGAAAAACACAAAAAGAAGGACTGTAATACACATGTATCAGACACGCCCCCCTGGCTATAATGAAGACAACAGTTTTTAAATGTAAAAAACACTTTTTTATTTTTCACACCCAAAAATCAAATAGTTATACTGATTGCAACATCCGCAGGACCGTCTCCAGCTTAGAGTTCCCCATATGACTGGAGATATCGTGATGGAGTTTTTTCACTTCAGTCAGAATATTCATGTGTATGCTGCTTTCTGCACAGAGATGCATTACATCTACAAACAGAGCATACACTGATAGCACATGATACACTTTTGATGTTTGTTTCATTTCTGAGATAATGTTACAGAATGTTTCGGAAAATGAAGATTCCAGGACCACTTTAAATGTTTCGTTTACAATCGTTTCCCAATGACCGGGGATAGTACTGCCAGAACGCACGATAGCCAAAATGTCTTCTAGTTTACAAACTTCAGCCATTCTGTTTACACAGGGGTCACTACTCGTTCTGTTTTCAATCGTCCTCATCACCACACTTATTAAAAGGGTATTGACTACATTCTGATCAATATATACAGAGCGTTTTGCATAGTAGTTTCCCATTTTTATTTTACTTTAAAGAAAAAAGTCCCTGGCTTCAGTCAACTGCTGGTTATTAGTCTTCTTCTTCTCCCCCCACTCGGCATGGATCTTTTCAAGTCTCTCCTTGAGGCGTCTGCAGTTTGTGATTTTGAGACTTTTTACAGACACTCTGCAGATTTATGTGTAATTCTCTCACAAAGGAAACAGTAAGTCTCTTACTTTTTTTATATGTAAGACAATTTACAACTGGTAGAAAGTTAAGTACTTTTTCTGACCAGATTTTTCTTTAAGACTGTGACTCTTAACACACCAGAGAGCCAAACATACTCACCCCCTTTTCAACGCCCTCCCCCCAGCAGCTCAGGTGTGAAACCCTCATACAGAATGTCAGTCCCTGTGTACAACTTTTTAGTGACACTCTGCAGATTTGTGTGTAATTCTCTCACAAAAGGAACTGTAAGATACACTTTTTATGTATGCAAAAACTGATAGAGGAGTCGGTATGTTAATGTGGCGACAAATGTTCCCCTTTCTGCTCTGTACACTGTTTCGATGAAACACAGCAGTCTTGATAACTTGACATGACTAACATTACTTTTCTAAAATATATGTTTTTAGAAGCGTTACTTTGATTTCAAGGCTGTGATGGCGAGAGTTTAACAGTCAATGGCATCAAGATGGTGCTCAAGAAGGACATTGTCATCCACCTTATTGATCAAGTGCTCATGCCAGACTCAGGTTAGACTTGCACATTTTCCCCTTATTAATGATTACCCGATTTACTACATATATTGTTTTTCTGTAATCCATATTTTGAATGGTGTTTAAATTCCCTCAAGCTAAACAGGTGATGGAACTGGTTGGAAGTTCCCCGTCAACCTTTGGAGACATGGTGTCTGAGCCAGGCCTTTCTGCTTCCATGCAATCTGCCGCTGAGTACACTTTGCTTGCCCCCTCAACACTGTCTTCAATGGTGAGTAACATACTGGTGATTCAAAAAAAAAAGCACGCCCCTATTTAGTTGATGGCTGAAGACAAAGCCTGGGTCCATTCTCTAGACTCTATTCTAGTCACATTCTGGAATAATTGGTGATATTTAGATTTGTTTTGTATTTACCCCTCATGTGCTGAGTCATTAGTCAATATGTGTAAATGTATGGTGCTTTAGGGAAAACTATACATTTATTGGCACACTGCAGAAGCTTTATGCCATGTAACAGCAAGTGTCCACTCCCCCCGAGAACATTCCTGGACTTCACCCAAAGGGAGTAGAGATGATTTGTTTTTGCATTAAGAACGACAGAGAACATTTCTCCAAAATGTCTAACTACTAATTATTGTCGTCTTTCTTGAAACTGACGTGCTTAAATTCTCTGAGAAAGTTACTGAAGGATACACTTTTGTGTATAAAAGCTGAAAAGTAGATAATGAAGTAGATTTCGTTAAGAATCTTTGACAGATTTATGCTTAAATTCTCTGAGAAAGTTACTGAAAGATACACTTTTGTGTATAAAAGCTGACAAAGTAGATAATGAAGTAGATTTCGTTAAGAATCTTTGACAGATTTATGCTTAAATTCTCTGAGAAAGTTACTGAAAGATACACTTTTGTGTATAAAAGCTGACAAAGTAGATAATGAAGTAGACTTTGTGTCCGTGTGAAACCCCATACAGAATGTCAGTCCCTGTGTTACAACTTTTTAGTGACACTCTGCAGATTTGTGTGTAATTCTCTCACAAAAGGAACTGTAAGATACACTTTTTTATGTATGCAAACGTCTTTCTTGAAACTGACGTGCTGACCGTTTTACAAAAACAAGTTATGTTTTCTGCTTTTTCATCCTCTGAATTTTCCTCCCCCGTCCCTCTTCCTTCACCCCTCACAACAACAAATCAAGGTGGATCTGTGAAATGAAACACCTCTTCCCAAAGCGTGACTTCCCTATTGAGGGCATGCGTCTAGGGCAGTAGGGTCTAATCGATTGACCAAATATACTAACATGCAGAACGTACGGTATGTTTTGAAAAAAGACTAACCATTTATCCAGTTAAAGCTGTCTTTAAGATGTGACATTGCGCACTGACTATTTCCCGTAAAATCGTGACAAACTATTACTTATTCTTAAATTTGATCTCTTGTTGCATGGTTGAAAATGATAGATGAAAAATAACTTTTTTAAAAAGAGTCAAGTTTTTCATGATCAGATACAGGTCAAGAAAATGCATAGAGGAGGTATGGTGCTGGCTCATTAGCCCTCTCACTCTTCTTAGAATGATCCTGTGCAATTATAGTTAATAAAAGTAATTACACATTAGTTCACAAATCCATATACTGAAAGAGAATACCCTTAGGTAACACTATTAAAACCTAAATAAGATCTTTTGAAAATAACCTCTTTTGCAAAACAAATACTTCTTTAGCAGTTTCACAAAAAAACTTGAAAGAAACATCCTGAACGGAAGAGGGGGTGAGTGGTGTGTGTGTGTGTGTGTGTGGGTGTGTGTGTGTGTGTGTGTGTGTGTGTCCTCCCCATCGCCCCACCATTTGTCCCGCAGAGGATGTCTGGGGGTTTTATGGTCCCCACACCTGTCTTGACTGTTCACCAAACTTTTCACGGCAGAGAATAGCAGAGAGCGAGAGAGAGTTAGTGAGATTGACAGTACTTTTAAAAATATATGGTTGTATATTTCTTGTTATTTGCAAGTATTTGTAAGTTACAGTCAATACTGCTGTATACAGGGGCACAGGAAGTGGTTAGGTGGCGGGACCTTGCTCTTTAGAGCTGAGACATTACTTTTAAAATATATGGTTGTTACATTTCATGTTATTTTATTTTGAAAACCGGAAGCGGGGGCGACCGGTAGGGGCAGCATTTTTATTTTTATCATTTTTAAAATATTTTTTAATTTTATTTTGAAAAACCGGAAGTGGGGGTGACCGGTAGGGGCAGCATTTTTATTTTTATCATTTTTAAAATATTTTTTAATTTTATTTTGAAAAACCGGAAGTGGGGGCGGGACTTCCGGTGGAAGGGGCGGGGCTTATGGAGGGCGGGACTTCCGGTGGAAGTGGGCGGGACTTCCGGTGGAAGTGGGCGGGGCTTAGCCGGAAGTGGGCGGGGTTTAGCCGGAAGTGGGCGGGGCTTAATAAGTAGGGAGAGGTGTGACCTGTCACTTTCTATGCATACTAATGAGACGAAAGTGGTATGTGTATAACTACTGACGGTGAACCAAAGCATGCTACGAACACAGTTGCAGGACGGCCAGAAAGAGAAAACAATCGAAGAAAGTGAGCTGTAGATAGTGTGGAGAAAACAGTGTGGTTACTGTGAAACAGCTGTGTCAGCACTGGACACCATCACACACACACACAGCAGGGATAAAGTGAAGTGATACACAGGTTATCTCACACACACACACACACACACACACACACACACACACACACACACACACACACACACACACACACACACACACACACACACACACACACACACACACACACACACACACACACACACACACACACACACAGCACACACACACACACACACACACAACTACAACCAACACAACACACACACACACACACACACACACCACACACACACACACACACACACACGACAAAACACACACACATCAGCACACACACACATCAGCACACACACACACACACACACACACACACACACACACCACACACACACACCAACACACACACATCACACACACACACACACACACAACACCATCCTATTTCCATATCGCAATTCATGTGACATCTAAACACAACTCCCCATTTCCTCCCTCAACATTACATAAGTGTCATCTACGTACACGTTCCATCAGCTTTGTTTGACAGCTCTGTAATTGCGTCACACACACACACATACAAAAAGAGCAGAAGAAATACAAAGACATGGACAGGCTGCTTCATAAGTACTGCTAACTAAATACTTACATTTTGCCATATAAACAAAGTATAAATATTTGGATAAGTGAAAGTGAGCTTTTTGGCATTCTGCACAGGTCTAGTTTTTGAAAAAGCAGGGATTGAGTTGACATGTGTCAAAACTCCTTGATATAATCCTAGATATGACATGACACAAATACTAGGTGGAAGAATGTTACAATAATAACCTTTTCCCAACAAAATCATATGCTAGTTTAAAACACGGGAAAAAACCTCTTAATTGCTGTAATATCAAAGTCTTTTGAGAAGTAATGTGATTTGTATGTTTTGGACGGTATTAAGTTAAAAATAGCGGTCCCAATCCTTGTTGATTTTCACAGATGATTCGTCAGAAGGGAAAGGCAGCTTGCAGTGTGTGTAAAAAGGAGAGAGGGACTACAGTACATACAAGTGTGTGTGCTGGAGTGTTTGTTCTCCACTGGGGCATACACTACAAACCACGATCAGTGTAGCACTAAAACAAACCAAACCCGAGCAGGTTCAGCTCCTGCCAAAGGCAATAGTCTTAAACACCATATAGTAGAGCACACAGTGGGACTGAAAAGGGAATGAGTTAGGTTAACACAGGAAAATCACAGACTAAAGAGTGGTGCGAGATGAGTATTTGTGTTGGCCGACCCTGAAGATAGCATCGAAAGTGCTGGCTGACCAAAAGCCAATGGGATTTTCCATTGGAGTTTGTTATATTGCAGAAAATGTGCTCTTTGGTACGTTCATGATAGTTATAGGTTTTGTTCAGAACAACAATCTCCACATTTGTACACTACTTCTATAATAGTTGAAGTGTAAATGCAAAAAGTAATGCTAAGGCTATAAACAAACTACATCAGTCAACACTGCTAAGCTAAA
Source organism: Gymnodraco acuticeps (assembly GCF_902827175.1). Taxonomy (NCBI): domain Eukaryota; kingdom Metazoa; phylum Chordata; class Actinopteri; order Perciformes; family Bathydraconidae; genus Gymnodraco; species Gymnodraco acuticeps. Next base: position 2,512,256 of record NW_022991443.1, on the reverse strand, counting down.
TGAGGACTCATGGTAGGTCAACCCAGTCTCATGGCATTTTGTGTTCACCAACAACGATTTTTAATCTATTGATTCGTGTTCACCAACACGATTTTCCCCTTTTTTTCGTGTTGCACAGCACGATTTTAAAAGCACTGTATTTCTACTGGTAATGACGGTCATGGAGAAGCACGGCATTCGTTTGTGTCGGCTGCCCTTAGAAAAGGCAATGTGAGCGTCCATTCTCATTGGATAACGGAGAATTGGACACCCGGAAGTAATGTATGCCAGCTTACTGTCGATTGATTTTACAGTGATATCTGATTCCTGCACTACTCAATTCGACAAAAAACACGCAGAATTATCCTTGTTAATTACACAACATTGATTGGTTTAAATGTGTGCATGCTTTGTATTTTTCCCTTCGATTCGGAAGAAACAAATTTTGATTCGTAGTAAAGGATGGCAGAAGCCCACTACAACTACCCAGAATCCCCAGCATATCGTTTGAACTACACCATGTGCTCTGTTTGACAAACCCCCGTTTTTTTTCCCCATTCATTCCAATGGCTGGCGTCTATGTCACGTGATCTTCAAATTTCTCCCTGCAGAAAAAAAAAAAACATGGCCGAACTTCGTTTTATTCTCGGTGGAAAAATGCCTATTTTTAAAGTTAGTTTGGCCATTAAAATGCGTTTTGATGTCATTTGATGCGAGAAATATGAGTTGTTATTTCAGATTATGTGTGCAGTGGATGTACATGATCTTTAGTTTGCTAGTTATTACGAAGATTACTTCAGGAAGTTTTCATTGTTACCAAGGTGGTTGCTAGGGACGCTGCTATCGATATTATTTCTGTTATGTAACGGTTTAATGGTGTTATCTTTATTGCTACCCCCTTCCCCGTCAATTCTTTCACACACAGTGATGTCACGAGCTACCCACAATGCAACACGCGCCATATAAATATATATAAATGCGCCATTTTCCTGGAGGTGCTAATATCCTGGAAGTGCAAATATAAACAGCTAGCTAACGTAGTCAGGCAGAGCGCAGTAGGTTTTTTTTCTGAATTAACGACCGAAGAAATCGCTGCATGTCTTCGGATCACATCTCTGGACTTGAGGGGTGTGCTCTAGGTCGTTACCAGCGTAAACTAGAGCTGTGTGGGTTGTTACAGACTGCCTGCAGATGTATGGAAAAACGACAGTGGCCTTCGTCGATTTTGGCTGCATCTACGTCTAACTTCTGGAAACACCAGGTGAATACCCCACTTGTCACAATAATATTATCATGCCATTGCATATATATGTGGTATTTTAGAGTTGACTAGATATTGATTAAGGCAATAGACTATGATATTCAGTACAGGAAGCTTAGCAACACCTAGACGGTGTACGGCTGCTTGCACCTTGCGTAAAACGGCGCAGACCGGAAGTACGGTGTCGCGCTCGGCCCAATACCCGTATGTGTGTGTGAAAGAATGTATAGTGTTGGTCCACAGCGCAAAACATATTAGTTTAACAAAATCCGCATCTAAAGATAGCCTACGTTATTTTCCCCTGTGCAATTCCAGTCTCACATCTCACAGCACATCGTCATTAACAAATACCGGAAACAGACCGAAACATTTTTAAAAAATAAAATACTTTATTCCGAGTGTGCTTGCTTTTCTCTTTGAAAGTGATCACATAACGGCATTGTAATACACGGTTCGGCTGCATTAAATATTACATATCTGCCGTAGTTCTGTATTTATAGAGCCCTGATTAGAAGACTTCTAGACAAACATGAGGAACTGAAAACGTGATGTGGATCATAAATATATCAGCAGTTAAACAACATCTTACATTTCTTTTCACACAATACGTCTCCTTGCAGTATCA